>NC_057795.1:79899938-80191495 GCF_018294505.1 Triticum aestivum | reverse complement strand
TGTTCATCCAGAGGCGGCATCGATCGGCTCCAGTTAGCAGCAGTAGTGAAGGAATCGCTCGATCAGGTTCAATTAACAGCCATCGATCGATTGCTCGGGTTCAGTAACGCGTAGCCTGCGGTGCAATCGCTCAGGTTCAGTTGAGCCCAACGCCTTGCACACATGTGCGTACGTGTATGAGAGAAACCCGCATCGCTCGGCCCCCGACCACCCACCGTAACCGGGAACTCCCCGAAATTTTCCTTGCCCTGGCTTCTACCACGGTTTTTTCCGTCATGGACGGCCCAAAGAATGTCTTGCAGCAGCGTCTCCGGCCCGTCCAGGACGAAAAGCCCATTTTCTCTCATGATTTTTTGTCATGGAAGTAGGATCCCACCACATCTATGATGATACCGGGTTTTGTCACAATTATCGTAATAGAAGTGTCATAAGTATGACAGAAAAAAAAATCATTCGGCCCAAAATGTCACGGATGTGTCTTTTTTTGTAATGTGACCAGTTCCCAAGCTACATTCACACCTAACACTACTTATGAAGCATTGCTGACACAAAAGGACTTGGCAAGATCAGATGAACCTCATGAGCATCAACACCAAGATGGTACCTGACCGAGTCAAGTTGCAGTTGCATGCTCCTTTATATGTACTCTCATAGTTTGATGTACACTAACACTTTCCATATTCGTTGTTGAACTAGCACCGCGGTGCAAGCGGAAATAGACATCAGGGATAATGCTTGATAGATTAACAAAATCCAAAGGAGGAAGAATGGAGATCCATTTTGAGGCAGGTTTAAAAAGGCCACGTGATGCTATAGAATCAACCAAGTTAGTATCAGAGGCAGTCGTTGCCGTTAGGTGTCATGCACGTATCCTCCCAACATGGATCCAGTACAGGAATGAGAAAGACAATACCCATTTTAACACCTTCCTTGACCATTTATCCATGAGTAATGTTATTCATCGCAATTAGTAATATTGTCTTGCTTTGTCCCATACTTTCTGGCTTCCTCCTAATAAGACTCACATTCTTTTTTTCAACAGATGAGGTTCAAGTTGGATCCGAAAGATGATGCAACTAAACAAGCATGCACTCATGTTTTTCAGTCTGCTCTACGACAGTATTGGTACCACCTTAGAAAATCTCACTTTGAAGGCAAGGCTAACAAAGAAATCGCCTAAACATCTCCAGTGTAATATATTACAGATGAAGACTGGACAACCCTCGTTAAACACTGGTCTGATCAAAAGTAACAGGTAGGCTATATATATTTGATCAGACCACATATTAAACTTCTATTTATGTATGTGCCTTACAAGTGTATCTTCTTCTAGGCTAACAGTTTGAAGAACAAAACCAACCATTCTAAAGAGAAGTTCCAACAGAGAACAGGATCTCGTAGCTATATCGCACACTGCGAGGCTCTTGTAAATAACTGCTACTTCCTTCTTTTTGTGCCATATTATCGTATCTATATTGACTTGTTCCAAATACAGAGGAAAGCCCGTGCAGACCAAAAAGAACCTGAACCAAATGCAGTGCAAATCTTCAAGGATTGCCACACCAGCAAGATGAAGGGCATCAGCACACTAGTTCAAGCCGCTGTTGTAAGTCCTTACTCCTGCTTCCTTTGAACTGATTGGCACTGTGATGTGTTCATTTAACTACTTGGTTTGCAGCCAATGTCAGTTACTCTGTTCACTTTTATACACAGCTGTCTTAATGTATCATTTCACCTTACATGGTTTAAAAGAGATGAAGGATATTCTTTTGGTCTTGATCTATAATCTACTTGTTATGTTCACGTGCGCACACAATGATAAAATAGCATGTTTGTTTTATATCTGTTTCCCCATGATATGAATGATGTCATACTATGTTCATCCTACTTTAAACCATGTGTCTTTATCCTTAGATGTCAACGAATGTGAGGAAATAGACAATACAGTAGGCATGCTACATGGACATATGTTCCGAAAGTGATTTTATTATGTAGTTGGCACTACAATACATGCTAATGTATTACAGTAGTTCACCAAAATAAGTTATGTGTAAACGTTTAACCTACTTTGTTTTTTTGTCTCATTAGTAACTTATCTGGTACACTAATCTACAAGTTCAAACTTTCAGGAAGCTATGGAACAAATGATTGAACAACCACAACCACCTGAAGGTGACAAGGCTACCACAGGCACAATGTCACCTCTTGCTGCAGTGCGTCAGTATCTCTCCACTAACAGTGCAAAAAGCACCTTCCTGCGTAATTCTGGGTTGGTTGTCAACGTAACCTCGTCCAAGTCGCCTACTGAATAAAATCTTCCTCCTAGACAGAGTGATATATCTGTGCTCCAGACACAAGTCCAATCTCTAATGGATGTCGTTCCGGAAACAAGAATAGTGGTTGAGAATGTCGTCAAGATATGAATGGTTTTGAAACCAGACTATCATACATTCGCTTCGTTGTTCAAGAGCAATGGCTGCAAAAAGGTGAAGATCGTGCTGCTCTATCAGATTCTACAGCCTACAACATTAGCACTCAGGTCAAATGATTTGTGCTTCTATACATCTGATGGTGTTTTTATCTAGAAGGACTGTAAACTTTATGCCAACAGGCCTTTTGTTGTATGGTTGGAATTATTTTTGTTGTGATACAGCATTTATGATGCTGGCATAGGCTGCAGTAATTACGACGCTATTTTTGTATAGTGTAGGTTTATGTTAGTAATGTATTCGGTCGAAAGCTTCGTAGGAGCCCAACATGCCAACATTCGTCGGGCCCATTTCAATTGGGCCAAAAACGATTACGGGCCAAAATTGGCATGTAGGCCACTAAAAATATCTTGGCCTAAATCAGCATAAGCTTTCATATTTTTCTGGTAGGCTTGTGCCCATAGTGGGCCTTCAATAGGCCTAAACATAATTTGGGCCCTTAGTAAAAATAGGCCATTTACAGGTGTAAATATCTTGAGCCCATAAAAAACATGGGCCTTTAATAGACCGAAAGTGAGATTGGGCCCTGATTGTGCCAAATAACCCACTGGTCTTAGCAGGCCGAAATGGTGGCCCATCTACGATGCGGATCTTTGACAAGTCAAAATTCGGACGGGCCATAAATGTGCCGACCTAATACATGGGCCTTTAACAGGCCGAAACTTCGGTCGACCTAGATTATCGTCATTTTTATATGGGCCCTTAATGGGCCTGATATGACGTTGGGCCACATATGGCCCATGGTTTTCGTCCGGCGTTAACACGCCGAAAATGACAACAGGACGAAAGTCACCCAAATCTATAGTGGGCCTCTAACAGGCCGAATGTTATACATGGCCGAATATGACCCAAATCCTTCATGGTCGTTTATGGGCCGAAAGTTTTGATGGCCTGTAAATGGGCCCAAATGAAGCAGGACCTTTAACAGGCCGGAAATACACCGGCCGTAATACGGCCCAATTACTTAGCAGACTGTTAACGGGCCAGAAGTGACCATGGGCCGCGATGATGACAAGTTTAGGACAGGCCTTTGACGAGCCGATTTGACATAGAATGTTGGGCCTTTAGCTGGGCCGGCCCATTGTGGTGTGCAAAATCTTGTGGGCCTTTAGATGGGCCGGCCCATTGTAGTCCGCTAAATCTTGTGGGCCTTTAGCTGGGCCGGCCCATTACGGTCTGCAAAATCTTGTGGGCCTTTAGCCGGGCCGGCCCATTATGGTCCGCTAAATTTTATGGGCCTTCAGTTGGGCCGGCCCATTTAAACTTTATGGGCCACTTTTGGGCCCATCCACGTGTCAACATATCATAAGCCCATCTCGATCGTTGGATGAGTGACACTTGTGCCAACGCGGAGCTGACGCGTGGATCCGTCAGCCAATGAGAATTTTACACGTGGAAAATCGGCATTGGACGTGGTTGTTAGCGGGTTATCGGATCCAAAGCTGGACCCGATAGCTTAACGGCGGTTAACGGCGTCCCCTTACGGTGGATGCCACGTGTCGATCACCCTTGATGAAAGCACTTCTATGACGCGTGATTTATCGTCATGGAAGTGGACACTTCTGTGATGATAATTTTGGTAATGTCATGGAACACTTCTACGACAGCACAGGTATGACTATCTTGATTCTGTCATAAAATTGTCATGGATGTACATGCATGACAGAAAACGCGACCTATTGTGAGAAACACGTATCATCACGGAAGTGTATTTTTTTTGGAGTGCCCCCTCTAGATCCATCTGGAGGGGGCCGACCCCCCTCTCCCTAGCCCCTATAAATAGAGGGGAGGTGGGACGGCTACCGCACCCTTTCCCTGGCGCAGCCCTCTCCCTCCCCAACACCTCCTCCTTCGTAGTGTTTGGTGAAGCCCTTCCGGAGAAGCGCAAGCTCCACCACCACACCGTCGTGCTGCCGGAGCTTTCCCTCAACTTCTCCTCTCCCCTTGCTAGATCAAGAAGGAGTAGACATCCCCGGGCTGTACATGTGTTGAACGCGGAGGCGCCGTCCGTTCGGTGTTAGATCGGATCTTCCGTGATTTGAAATGCCGCGAGTACAACTCCATCATCCACGTTCTAGTAACACTTCTGCTCGATCTTCAAAGGTATGAAGATGCACATCCTCTCTCTCTCTTGTTGCTAGAATCTCCTAGATTGATCTTGATGATACATAGGAAAATTTTGAATTATTGCTACATTCCCCAACAGTGGCATCATGAGCTAGGTCTATACGTACGTAGATTATATGCACGAGTAGAACACAAGTAGTTGTGGGCGTTGGTTTGTTCAATTTGCTTACCGTTACTAGTCGTATCTTTTTTCGGCGGTATTGTGGGATGAAGCGACCCAGACCGACCTTACACGTGCACTTACGTGAGATAGGTTCCACCGACTGACATGCACTTGTTGCATAAGGTGGCTAGAGGGTTTCTGTCTCTCCCACTTTAGTTGGATCGGATTCAATGGAAAGGGTCCTTATGAAGGGTAAATAGCAATTGGCATATCACCGTTGTGGCTTTTGCGTAGGTAAGAAACGTTCTTTCTAGAAACCCATAGCAGCCACGTAAAAACATGCAACAATAATTAGAGGATGTCTAACTTGTTTTTGCAGGGTATGCTATGTGATGTGATATGGCCAAAAGAATGTGATGAATGATATATGTGATGTATGAGATTGATCATGTTCTTGTAATAGGAATCACGACTTGCATGTCAATGAGTATGACAACCGGCAGGAGCCATAGGAGTTGTCTTAATTTATTGTATGACCTGCATATCACTGAAAACGCCATGTAATTACTTTACTTTATTGCTAACCGTTAGCCATAGTAGTAGAAGTAATAGTTGGCGAGACAACTTCGTGAAGACACGATGATGGAGATCATGGTGTCATGTCGGTGACAAAGGTGATCATGTCGCGCCTCAAAGATGGAGATCAAAGGCGCAAGATGATATTGGCCATATCATGTCACTTTATGATTTGCATGTGATGTTTGTCATGTTTACATCTTATTTGCTTAGAACGACGGTAGCATAAATAAGATGATCCCTCATTAAAATTTCAAGAAAGTGTTCCCCCTAACTGTGCACCGTTGCGAAAGTTTGTTGTTTCGAAGCACCACGTGATGATCGGGTGTGATAGATTCTAACGGGTGTAAGCCAGATTTACACATGCAAAAACACTTAGGTTGACTTGACGAGCCTAGCATGTACAGACATGGCCTCGAAACACAAGAGACCGAAAGGTCGAACATGAGTCGTATAGTAGATACGATCAACATGGAGATGTTCACCGATGATGACTAGTCCGTCTCACGTGATGATCGGACATGGCCTAGTTGACTCGGATCATGTATCACTTAGATGACTAGCGGGATGTCTATCTGAGTGGGAGTTCATTAAATAATTTGATTAGATGAACTTAATTACCATGAACATAGTCTAAAATATCTTTGCAATATGTCTTGCAGATCAAATGGCCCACGCTAATGTTGCCCTCAACTTCAACGCGTTCCTAGATAAAACTAAGCTGAAAGACGATGGTAGCAACTATACGGACTGGGTCCAAAACTTGAGGATCATCCTCATAGCTGCCAAGAAAGCATATGTCCTTGAAGCACCACTAGGTGACGCACCCATTTTCCCAGCAACTCAAGATGTTATGAACGCCTGGTAGTCGTGTAGTGATGATTACTCACTCGTTCAGTGCGACATGCTTTACAGCTTAGAACCGAGGCTGCAAAAGCATTTGGAGCAGCACGGAGCATATGAGATGTTCCAAGAGCTGAAAATGATTTTCCAAGCTCATGCCTCGGTAGAGAGATATGAAGTCTCCGACAAGTTCTACAGTTGTAAGATGGAGGAAAACAATTCTGTCAATGAGCACATACTCACCATGTCTGGGTTGCACAACCGTTTGTCACAGCTGGGAGTTAATCTTCCAGATGACTCGGTCATTGACAGGATCCACTACAAAAAAATACACTTTCGTGATGATACGTGTTTGTCACAGTAGGTCGCGTTTTTTGTCATGCATGTACATCCATGACAAATTTATGACAGAATCAAGATAGTCATACCTGTGCTATCGTAGAAGTGTTCCATGACATTACCAAAATTATCATCACGGAAGTGTCCACTTCCATGACGATAAATCGCGTGTCACAGAAGTGCTTTCGTCAAGGGTGACCGACACGTGGCATCCACCGTAACGGAACGCCCTTAATCTATCGGGTCAGGTTTTGGATCCGATAACCCGTTAACAGCCCCGACCAATGGGGATTTTCCACGTGTAAAATCATCATTGGCTGGAGGAGACACGTGTCAGGTCCACGCTGGCACAGGTGTCACTCATCCAATGGGCGAGACGCGCCGATGATATGTTGACATGTGGACCGGCCCATCAAGTTTAAATGGGCCAGCCCAACTAAAGGCCCACAAAATTTTGCGGACCATAATGGGTCGGCCCAGCTAAAGGCGCACGAGATTTTGCGGCCCATAATGGGCTGGCCCAGCTAACGGCCCACAAGATTTCAAGGGCCATAAAGGGCCCGCCCAGGTAAAGGCCCACAAGATTTTTGTTTGCCATAATGGGCCGGCCCAGGTAAAGGCCCACAAGATTCTTGCGGGTCATAATGGGCCGAGCCGGCTAAAGGCCCATGAGATTTCGCCGACATTAACGGGCCGGCCCAGCTATAGGCCCACAAGAATTTGAGGGCCCTAGTAGGCCGGCCCATTAACTGGCTGCCATGTTTTGGGCCAAATGTGGGCCCATATTTGATCCGGTCCATTAATGGCCTGCCACGTTCCGGGCCTAATAGTGGCCCATATGAGATCTGGCCTGTTAAAAGCCTACCACGTTTTGGGCCAAATTACGGCCCAGATCAGGTACGGCCCTTAAAGAGGCTATGGGCTCAATTATGGCCCATATCATATTCGGCCCGTCAACTGGACACTATCCTTTTGGGCCCACTTGCTAGAGGCCCACTTAGTAATTTGGCCTGACATTAGTTTTGGCCTCTTAAGGACCCGTTTAACATTTCGGCCCTATATTAATTTCGGCCTATTAAATGCCCGTCATATAGTTGGGCCTAACTACGGCCCGGTTTCCATCCGGCCTGCTCGCAGCCGATATCTGATTGGGCCAAAGAAGGACCGAGAAAATTTTGGCCTGTTAAAAGCCCATGATTTGATTCGCACAATCATGGGTCGGGGTTCATTTCGGGCTGGTGCCGGTGAAAGTGCAACTATCCCTAGGTGGTTTTGGTAATTCATAACAACATATAGCTCATTGAGCTAATGCTATTCCAAGACTATTATTTTAGGAAAGCTCAATGAATGGCATGGAATGGATGATGAAAGTGGATCCCTCAAAATACTAAGGACAAAGGATTGGATCAAGCTCAAAAGCTCAAGACTCTTCATTTTACATTTTAGTGATCCAAGATCACATTGAGTCTATAGGAAAAGCCAATACTACCAAGAAAGGATGAGGTGTTGCTTAATGAGCCTCTTGCTTCATGTGCTTAGTGATATGCTCCAAAACCCTCAACTACTTACTCACATCCACAAATGACCTAAACCCAAAGCCAAAATCGGTCACACCGATTCTTCCTATCCGGCGCCACCGATTCCAAAAGTCATAGCCACTGCCACAAATCCTAAGCAACTCGGTCTTACTGATAGGGATCTCGGTCTCACCGAGATGGGATTGTAATCTCTCTATTTCCCTTCGTAACATTTCGGTCTAACCGAAGTGAGCGATCGGTCCCACCGAGATTGCAATGTAAACTCTCTGTTTCCCTTTTGTAACATTTCGGTCTCACCGAAAAGAGCAAATCAGTCCCACCGAGTTTACCTGACCAACTCTCTAGAAAGCTTATTACCAAATCGGTCTCACTGAGTTTGTGTAATCGGTCTTACCGAGATTACATTATGCCCTAACCCTAACCGAATCGGTCTCACCAAGATGCATGTCAGTCCCACCGAAAATCACTAACAGTCACTAGGTTTACTAAATCGGTCCGACCGAGTCTATTGAATCGGTCCCACCGAGTTTGGTAAATTGTGTGTAACGGTTAGATTTTGTGTGGAGGTTATATATACCCCTCGACCTCCTCTTCATTCGTGGAGAGAGCCATCAGAACAAACCTACACTTCCAACTTACCATTTCTGAGAGAGAACCACCTACTCATGTGTTGAGACCAAGATATTCCATTCCTACCATTTGAATCTTGATCTCTAGCCTTCCCCAAGTTGCTTTCTACTCAAATCTTCTTTCCACCAGATCCAAAACCTCTGAGAGAGAGTTGAGTGTTGGGGAGACTATCATTTGAAGCACAAGAGCAAGGAGTTCATCATCAACGCACCATTTGTTACTTCTTGGAGAGTGGTGTCTCCTAGATTGACTAGGTGTCACTTGGGAGCCTCCGACAAGATTGTGGAGTTGAACCAAGGAGTTTGTAAGGGCAAGGAGATTGCCTACTTCATGAAGATCTACCGCTAGTGAGGCAAGTCCTTTGTGTGTGACAGCCATGGTGGGATAGACAAGGTTGCTTCTTCATGGACCCTTCATGGGTGGAGCCCTCCGTGGACTCGTGCAACCTTTACCCTTCGTGGCTTGAAGTCTCCATCAACGTGGATGTACGATAGCACCACCTATCGGAACCACGCAAAAAACATCCGTGTCTCCAATTGCGTTTGAATCCTCCAAACCCTTCCCTTTACTTTCTTGCAAGTTGCATGCTTTAATTTCCGTTGCCTATATACTCTTTGCATGCTTGCTTGAATAGTGTGATGATTGCTTGACTTGTCCTAAAGTAGCTAAAATCTGCCAAACTCTAAAATTGGGAAAAAGTTAAGTTTTTAATTGGTCAAGTAGTCTAATCACCCCCCTCTAGACATACTTCAAGGTCCTACAAGTGGTATCAGAGCGTTGGTCTCCATTTGCTTTGATTTCCATAGATTTTGGTGGTCATAGCCTTGGTTTCACAATCTAGGAGAGTATGGCGTCTAGCGAGGGAAATTATCACCGCAGAGGTCCTTACTTTGATGGTACTAATTTTGCTAGTTGGAAGCATAAGATGAAAATGCATATTCTCGGACATAACCCCGCCATTTGGGCAATTGTTTGTATTGGCTTGCAAGGTGAATTCTTTGAAGGGAGAGAACCAAACCGTGAAGCTAATGCGGAAGAATTGAAGATGCTGCAATACAACGCTCAAGCTTGTGATATCATCTTCAACGGATTGTGCCCCGAAGAATTCAACAAATTCAGCCGTCTTGAGAATGCAAAGGAAATTTGGGATACTTTGATTGATATGCATGAAGGTATCGAATCCGTCAAGGAATCCAAGTTGGATGTGCTCCAAAGTCAGCTTGACAAGTTCAAAATGAAGGATGGTGAAGGTGTCGCTGAAATGTACTCTAGGCTTGCTCTTATCACAAATGAGATTGCTGGCTTAGGGAGTGAAGAGATGACAGACAAATTCATCATCAAGAAGATCCTAAGAGCATTGGATGGAAAGTATGACACCGTGTGCACATTGATCCAAATGATGCCAAACTACAAATGGAAGTCATTGGAAGAATTGTTGCTCATGAGATGTCACTCAAGGATAAGGAGGAACTTCACAACAAGTCAAGTGGTGCTTACAAAGACTCAAGTGAAGCCCCCACATCATCAAGTGAGAAACAAACCTTCAATGAAGAATTGAGCTTAATGGTGAAGAACTTCAACAAATTCTACAAGAGTAGAAGCAAAGAAAGAAGTTCCAAGTCAAGGTCTTCTAGTCGACAGCGCAATTGCTACAATTGTGGGAGACCCGGACACTATTCCAATGAGTGTACGGCACCCTACAAAAGAAGAGAAGATTCTCCAAGAAGAAGAAGCAAAAGAGAAGAATCACCACCAAGAGAGAGGAGGAGTAGATATGACCGTTATGAACGAAGACCCTCACGGAGAAGCAAGGATTCGGAAAGGAAGGACAAGTCATCAAGGAGCTACACAAAACGAAGACATCAAGCTCATGTTGGTGAATGGGTATCCGGCTCCGACTCCGACAATCACTCTGAGAGAAGCTATCACTCCGACTCTGAATATACTCAAGATGAAGGTGTTGCCGGTCTAGCACTTGTGTCAACCAACTCCTACGACATATTTGATTCACCAAATGAAGGAATTGGAAGATGCTTCATGGCCAAAGGTCCAAAGGTAACACATCCTGAGTATGTTGATTTCAATAGTGATGAAGATGACTTGCTTGTGGATGATGATTTACTTGTTGACAACTCTAGTGATGAATACTATGATGAAACGTCAATTAATCATGCTAATCAAGATAGAACGAATGAAAATGATAAGGAGAAGATTGAGCTTCTAACTAAAGAACTAAACACTCTTAAGTTGGCTCATGAAACTATCTTCGAAGATCATCGAGAACTTTTAAGGGCTCATGAGAAGTTACGCTTTGAAAACCTCAATCTTGAGCAAGAGCATGAGTTATTAAAAGCAATCAATGATGATCTCCGTAAGAAAAGTTCTTCTTACATTGCTAAGCGTTTACTCTTATCTACTTACATGCCTCAAGTCAAGTCTAGTAACAAGTACAAGAAAGATACTTCCTCTAGTAGTAACAATAATAATGTCAAATACAATATTGTTGCTTCTAGTAGTTCTCTTGATTCCACTAATGATTCTCTTAGCCAAGTTACACTTGAGCAAGAAAATAGCTTATTGAAGGGAATTATAGAGAAAGGTGTTTACAAGAGCCTTGCCGGGAGTAAGCAATTCGAGGAAATTGTACGCAAGCAAGGAAGGCACCGGAAGAATCAAGGTGTTGGTTTTGAACGAAAGTTCAATGCCAATGGAGTTGAGTGGGAAGAAGATCAATACCCAAAGACGAAGTTTGTTCCTCAACAAGAGAAGTATGATCCTACTTCCTTCAAGGGAACACAAGCTCAAGATGATCTTCCACCACAAGACCACAAGAACAAAGGCAAGGAGAAGCTTCAAGAAGAGATTGATGCATTTGAAGAAGCACCTAAAGCCTCGTTCAAGTGGGTTCCCAAGACTACGTCAAGTTCTACTTCATCAAGTACAACTACAACTCCAAGGATTCCCATCAAGATGATGTGGATCCCGAAGAAGAAGAACTAGAGAGTTCTTGAGGGTGACTCCACCAACATTCTTCACTCATATCATTATGGAAATAACAAGTGCAATCAACTTACACATCTCGCACTAATTCAAGGAGTCACAAACCCTCATGTTGGTAAGGCAAGGGACAAGGTAACCTAATGATTTCATGGAAATCATCTTGTGTGTACATCACTCTATGTCTATGGATATTCTTGTTTGTTCCTTGTGGGACTAACCCATGTAGGTAATTTGAAAGTGCAACTCACTCCAAAGGATTGCTCCAAGTGATCTACATCAACTTTGAGCATCCACATCTTCAACACCTACATGAAGTCATCATCGAAAAAACCCAAGGTTAGTTCATCCCTCTAAGGGGGGATATCACATCTAGGGGGATCTTAACTCTAAGAATTGAGTCAAAGCAACTCTAATGGTGTGAACACATCAATGCATTATGTAAAAGTGGTAACCCCACTTGAGCTTAAACGATGAGTATGACCTATGATCAAATGTTCTCATTTGACTCCTAAGTCAATATACTCATATATAGATGACCTAGTCATCGCCAATTGTTTGATAGATGCTAGAATTGGTTGTGCATGCTTTGCCACATATTTCATTTGCCACCTTATTGTGTGAGCATGTTGGTGCATATCTTACTCATTCGAGGACATCCACTTGTTGTTTTGATTGTTTGGGTTCTTTTCTTTTTGCCAAGTGGATGGACAAGAATGCCTAAGAACTTTCTCTAGCTATCTATGCTTTTCTCGTCTCAAACTCTATTCATGCTACATCACAAAATTTGATCAAGTCAGATTCGAACCACTCTGTGTGAGGAGCACTCGGAGTCCCCGATTTGTCATAGACTTAAACTTCCAAAACCTCTTTGTGACTCTCGGTCTGACCGATTCCTCCATTTCGGTCCTACCGAGATCATTAAGTTGATCTGAGTTTTCAATCTCGATGCAACCGATTTGAACTTTTCGGTCACACCGATTTGCTGTAACTGTACACAGTTATGCATCTCAGTGCCACCGAGTTGTTCCACTCGGTCACACCGATAGGGTTGGGCTATATATAGTCACGGGCAAAATTTTGGAAATTTCTCCGAAACCCTTCGCCCGCGCAATAGCTCGCTCTGCCATCGAAGGTCTCCGGATCGTCTCCTCGTCGCCAGCAGCCTCCAGTAGCTGGTCTCCGCCGCCGTCAACGGATTTCGCCCCCGCCGTCATCACCGTAGCGAGTTCATCGCCAAGCTAGGGTATGGACTCGATCTTTGTGCTATCCTCGTCTGATTCCTAGCACATTGTGTTCCTATTAAATCTTGCCACGATTGAAACACTCCTATCCACTCAATGTAGTCCATAGATTAGATGAGATTCAAATTTTTAGGGTTAGGTTTCCGCCGAAACCATCTCGGACCCACCGAGTTGAAAAACTCGGTCTCACCGATTTGGCTTATGCCATTGCACTAGTGACTCTCGGTCTGACCGAGAATTACTAATCGGTGCGACCGATTTTAGGATTCTGTGAAACCCTAGTAGTCTCGGTGCCACCGAACTGTGACTCGGTCCAACTGAGATCATCAGTTTAGGTTCCAAAACTGCTTTGGTATCACCGAGTTTGAAAATCAGTTGATCCGAAATGCTTTCTATGGAAAACTAAAACTGAATTTTTGAATCATTCTTTTGCAAAAATCTCTGCATTTTGTGATGCTCATCCATTCTACCTCATCTATAACTCTTCACAGGGTCAGCAGTCAGCTTTTGCAGCATGTCAGACCAGAGTGACAGCCAGAATAGGTCAGAAGAGCAGATTGACATGAGCAAGGGAACTAGTCCCTCATGTTCTACAGATGAAGGGAGCAGAAGCACTCCTAGCAACCTGCCTAAGGCTGCTACCAGGCAAAGGAGAAAGAGAACTTTAGACTCAGAGGATGAGGACTATAAAGCTGAAGAAGATGAGGCTACTTCCAAGAAAGTAGTGCTCAAGAAGGAATATGCCTCAACAATGAATACAAAGCCAGGCCTCAACAAGAAAGTTCCTGCCAAGAGGACACCTCTACTGAAGGTCAGAGGATCCACTCGAGTGCCAGAATAGACAGAACCCAAGAAGGGACCTGAAAAGAAAGTCACTTCTTCCAAACCCAAGAAAGTTCCTACTGGAGAGACAATGAAGTTTACAATTGAATCAGAGGATGAAGGTGCTCAGGACAAGAAGAAGAAGAGAGCAAGAACCACAACTGCCCAGGTTCTTGGAAAGCCCTCAATGAGAAGAGATTCTGAAGAGGAAGAAGAGGTTGCTGCACTAGCACCTAAGGCACCAAAGCTTATGGGTGATGCAATCAGATCAGGGGCTGCAACATCTAAGCCCAAGGAAGCACCCAAAGCTGCCTCCAACGCCAAGCAAATACCAAAGAGGAACAGCAGGAGTATTTCAGCTGTTGAGAAGAACAAGGCCCCAGTGCCAAATGTTGCTGATGAAGAAGATGAAGAAGGACAGGTCCTAAGGAAGCTCAAGCCCAAGATACCAGACCACAATGATGCCCATCCTATGGCTGAGGACATGAGGATCAGGAAGGACTCAGGGCTGAGGCTGTGGAGGATGGAAGATTCATATGCATCAAGGAGAAGAACTGCTGTTGACTACAGGTTTCATACAAAGGAACAACAGGACTTCTATGAGACAATTCTGTTGGATAAGAAGCCCATAGTTTGTGATATGAGGTGGGTCGACTGGACCTACATCAAGGACAATGAAGAGCACTATCCTGGAGTGCAAGACAGCTTTGTTGCTTGTGGAGTTGCTGATTTTGTTGGGCAAAAGCTCACCCACTGGAATGATGAACTTATCATGCAATTCTACTCCACAACACACTTTTATCCAGATGGAAGAATTGTTTGGATGTCTGAAGGTACAAGGTACCAGTCCACTGTTGAAGAATGGACAAGTTTGATAAATGCCCCTAAGGAAAATGATGATGATCTGGATATCTATGCAAAGAAGAAGATGGATCACAATTCCATGGCACACATGTACAAGGAGATCCCAGACAAGGCAGTTGAGACACACAAGTTTGGATCAGTCCACTTTCTGCTGTCAGGGCTGCCCACTATCAATTGGATTCTGAGGCAGACTCTATTGCCCAAGTCTGGTGACCATCACATGATCAGAGGGCATGCCATCAACATGTTGCATGTGTTTGATGTGCCACAAAAGTTCAAAGTCATGAGCCTAATAGTTGAAACCATTAAGAGGACTGCAACAGATTAGAAGAGGAGCTGTGGATATGCCCCTCAGATTCAGGAGTTGATAAACTAAAAGATGGGCACAGGGAAATATCAGTTGGATAAGGAACATTTTCCACTTTATCCAGACTTTGAGGACAATGAGGTTGTCATGAATGAGAATGACCAATCATCAGTTAAAGCTCAAGAGAAGAAGGAGAAGGCAAAGAAGGAGAAGGCTACCAGGATGCCAACTCAAGAGGAGGCATCTGAGTATTTCTTGAAGAACAAGTAGGAGCAGCTTGGTTACTTGATAGCATCAACACTGAGGATTGAGAAGGGACTGGCCACCCTCACTCAGAATCAGGAGATCCTGGAGAGAATCATGGAACTCAAATTCCATGACCTTGATGTCAAAGTAACTGAGATTCAGTCAGTTGTAGAGCAACTGCAGGATGACATGCAGGAGAGGCAAGGCAAGACTACCACAAATGTGTTTGCCAGAGTGCCCAGAGCCCAGAGGTCAGTTGCAGTGCCTGTGACAGACACTAGAGCAACATCTTCAGCACCAGCTACTGCCCCTTCAGCTCCAGTGCAACCAGCTCCAGCATCAACTCCAGCACCCTCTACTTCAACTGAAGCCTTCGTTCTTGGAGTTATCTGGACACTACCACCTGAAGATCAAGCCTGAGAGTCGATCTAGCACTATGCATTTTCTATGAACTTTTTGGTAACTTGTTGCCAAAGGGGGAGAAACATGTATAGATCATAGGCTTCGAGAGAGAGAGTGTTGCTTTTGTTCTCTCTTGCTTTATTTGGTGGTTAAACTTGTTTGCTTTTGATTTCTTGAGATACTATGCTTGTGAGACATTGATGATCATGTGTTTGATCATAAGCTACACTTATGCATGTTGGATGATATTATCTTATCTATCCTATGTGATCATTCACTTTGCTTGGTGATGAGTGCATGTATTCAATGTTTTTTATTTTGAGCGCTTCACCAAGATGTATGTGACATGGAAGAGTAACCCATGAGCATAATTCATTGTGAATTTGCAGTCCAAAGCAAATCTTAAACTATGCACAAATTGTGGGGAGCTCTTGCTTATCACATACTTCTCAAAGCGACGATGTTACTCAATCTTATTATCATTTGTCGAAGGTTTGATCTATATGTTGTCATCAATTACCAAAAAGGGCGAGATTGAAAGTGCAACTATCCCTAGGTGGTTTTGGTAATTCATAACAACATATAGCTCATTGAGCTAATGCTATTCCAAGACTATTATTTCAGGAAAGCTCAATGAATGGCATGGCATGGATGATGAAAGTGGATCCCTCAAAATACTAAGGACAAAGGATTGGCTCAAGCTCAAAATCTCAAGACTCTTCATTTTACATTTTAGTGATCCAAGATCACATTGAGTCTATAGGAAAAGCCCATACTATCAAGAAGGGATGAGGTGGTGCTTAATGAGCCTCTTGCTTCATGTGCTTAGTGATATGCTCCAAAACGCTCAACTACTTACTCACATCCACAAATGACCTAAACCCAAAGCCAAAATCGGTCACACCGATTCTTCCTATCCGGCGCCACCGATTCCAAAAGTCATAGCCACTGCCACAAATCCTAAGCAACTCGGTCTTACCGATAGGGATCTCGGTCTCACCGAGATGGGATTGTAATCTCTCTATTTCCCTTCGTAACATTTCGGTCTAACCGAAGTGAGCGATCGGTCCCACCAAGATTGCAATGTAAACTCTCTGTTTCCCTTTTATAACATTTCGGTCTCACCGAAAAGAGCAAATCAGTCCCACCGAGTTTACCTGACCAACTCTCTGGAAAGCTTATTACCAAATCGGTCTCACCGAGTTTGTGTAATCGGTCTTACCGAGATTACATTATGCCCTAACCCTAACCGAATCGGTCTCACCGAGATGCATGTCAGTCCCACCGAAAATCACTAACGATCATTAGGTTTACTAAATCGGTCCGACCGAGTCTGTTGAATCAGTCCCATCGAGTTTGGTAAATTGTGTGTAACGGTTAGATTTTGTGTGGAGGTTATATATACCCCTCGACCTCCTCTTCATTCGTGGAGAGAGCCATCAAAACAAACCTACACTTCGAACTTACCATTTCTGAGAGAGAACCACCTACTCATGTGTTGAGACCAAGATATTCCATTCCTACCATTTGAATCTTGATCTCTAGCCTTCCCCAAGTTGCTTTCTACTCAAATCTTCTTTCCACCAGATCCAAAACCTCTGAGAGAGAGTTGAGTGTTGGGGAGACTATCATTTGAAGCACAAGAGCAAGGAGTTCATCATCAACGCACCATTTGTTACT
This sequence comes from Triticum aestivum, assembly GCF_018294505.1. Taxonomy (NCBI): domain Eukaryota; kingdom Viridiplantae; phylum Streptophyta; class Magnoliopsida; order Poales; family Poaceae; genus Triticum; species Triticum aestivum. The sequence continues at coordinate 80,174,288 of NC_057795.1, read as the reverse complement.
TCTTGGAGAGTGGTGTCTCCTAGATTGACTAGGTGTCACTTGGGAGCCTCCGACAAGATTGTGGAGTTGAACCAAGGAGTTTGTAAGGGCAAGGAGATTGCCTACTTCGTGAAGATCTACCGCTAGTGAGGCAAGTCCTTTGTGTGTGACAGCCATGGTGGGATAGACAAGGTTGCTTCTTCATGGACCCTTCGTGGGTGGAGCCCTCCGTGGACTCGTGCAACCTTTACCCTTCGTGGCTTGAAGTCTCCATCAACGTGGATGTACGATAGCACCACCTATCGGAACCACGCAAAAAACATCCGTGTCTCCAATTGCGTTTGAATCCTCCAAACCCTTCCCTTTACTTTCTTGCAAGTTGCATGCTTTAATTTCCGCTGCCTGTATACTCTTTGCATGCTTGCTTGAATAGTGTGATGATTGCTTGACTTGTCCTAAAGTGGCTAAAAACTGTCAAACTCTAAAATTGGGAAAAGGTTAAGTTTTTAATTGGTCAAGTAGTCTAATCACCCCCCCCCCTCTAGACATACTTCAAGGTCCTACATCCGGCACATTAGCTGTTCGGCACGTTTTAGGCCCAACCTACATCGTGATTACATGACGGCCCGATTATGTACCGTAATTTTACGGTTTGGCCGGTTTACTGCGAAGATAGTAAAATAACTACAACAACGTGAATAAGAAAAAACCTAGACTATAAAATAAAGAAATTACAGCATATTACATCCACTGGGCATCAAAGTTCGCCACTATGATAATAAAGCACAAGAAGATAGCAAATTACATACACTGGGCATCAAAGATCGCCACAAGTGCAAATAAACACGCCGACAAAATAATATACAAAACCGATAGCACTTCAATAGAGTTCAAGAAAGGTTAGCCCTGCTGGGGAGCTGCAGCGCAAGCAGCTGAGCAAGATGACAAGACTGCGCTTGTTCAACACTTAAATCTTCCTCACTCTGAAAGATAAACAAGCAGACAGATGACAGGTTTTGCACATAAAAGTATCAGTGCTGACAATTCATCACATTTCTTACTGACGAATAAAGTGACACAGTTTAAAAATTGCATTAACACAATATGGTATTGTTCAGGTCAAGACATGGCAGGAAATGACATTGTGAAGGAATTGGCAGCTTCACGACACCACTGGATTACAGATCAAGAACTCATAACTATCAATGGTTAGTGTGCTATCAATTTATCCCATTTCAGATTGGCAAATAAAGGGACAGTTTAAATAATACTCCCTCCGTCCGGAATTACTTGTCATCAAAATGGATGTGTCTAGAACTAAAATACATCTAGATACATCCATTTCAATGACAAGTATTTTTGGACGGAGGGAGTAGTAGAATGATATGACATTGTTCATAGTTAAGACATTGCAAAATATGACATTGTGCTATAGTGGGTAGGTTCACCACACCACTGGATTACGGATGAAGAACAGAAGCATACATGCAGTGCAAAAGAAGATCACTTGCTTTGTATACTTTAATTTACATGGTATGAATAAGGAACATGGTTGTACAACTGAAAACTTAAATTGAGAAAGGACAAACTTTTGATTATGAACTACTCCCTCCGTTCTAAAATAGATGACCCAACTTTATACTAACTTCAGTACAAAATTGGGTCATCTATTTTGGAACGGATGGAGTACATAATAAACTTTAAACATGCAATTTGATGCAAACACCAAAAATAAACAGTTGTTGCAGTCATGCCTAACTAAATATATACAACAAAGTTTGAAGGCTTGAGATGGACAAACTTACATTATTGGTGAAGATAGGCTCTATAAAGGCCTTGTCCATGCTGATGGGGCGGGGCAATTCAAGAAGTTTACAATAGAATCTTCTTCATAAGCATTGCCTTTATTCTACATTTTGTTAAGAGTAAATATAGATGTGATAATATACGAAAAAATGGAGAATATTTAAGATAAGATGAAGAGTGATGCTACATAACCAAGTAGCTATAAATGTAAGTGCAGCGATACAGGCAAAAGGTACAGCCAAGAGCAATGCACAGCTAAACTTCTTCAGTACCAACCTTATGGTAAGAGTAAATATAGATCTGGTGTGTAGAAAATGGAGGGCAAAGGAAAATAAGCTCCAGAGTGATGGTACATGAACAACTACATGTCATTATAAGTACACTGATAAAGGATAGCATGTACTTACAAGAACAATGCAGAGCTAAAAAAACATTGGCATTGGATACTGAAGAATTTGGAGCGAACAATTGATAAGCAAGCTATCATGCATACTGCTGTCACACAATGAACCAGGTATGTATGCAAGTACAGTGATACAGGACAACAGGTACTAACAAGAGCAAAGTAGCGGGCAGCATATTTGCGATATCCTATCGTTCTTTTCAAACCGGAATTCTTCTTCGAGCAGATTTCCTGCAAACAAGATCCGTAAGGCACATGCGGAACAGTAGAAGTTCAAATTGTTTTTCTATTCAATGTCTTCTAAATTTAGCACAGGAGACTTCACCGGAAATTCGTTTATAGATTTGTCACCAAAGTGTGATTTCCTCAGGTAACATCGATACTGCTGTAATGCTTCCTTGAAAAGCACAAGCAAGCTTTCCTCGTCATGACTATCCAGATTGACCCTCGCCTAGTTACAACAATGGAATGTAAATCATTGATGTGTTCAATCAGCAGAAAACAGGAAAATAATAACCATGAATAATAGCACTTACACGTAAGTTGGACAGGAAGATGTGAAAATGGTGTTTGTCTTCACAATAATCTTCCCATGATGGGAATATATGCACGTAGTCCCTAACAACATTGAAAGCATTGTCTTTTAAACTGGGAATAAATGGAATGGGGTTCCAATCTGCAGGAATTGGTTGTCTCTGCAGTTGGGATAGGTCTTCGGCCGGGGGACTTGCTGTACTTTTTGCTGGAGTGGGATTTTTCTGTGGTACAGCTGGTGCTATGGCAAATGAAATAGGTATACCTTTTGCTGGAGTGCAGGTCCTATGTGGTGGGGCTAGTGGTGTGGCCAGTGAAGTATGGGTACAGTCTGCTGGAGTCGGTCATACGTTTTGTGTCACAGCTCTATCGAACATGGTAAAGAATAGCAAGCAGATTTTGGATAATAAAATGTTGGTTGCGTAGTGCCCACACATGATGAACCAGAGCGCATTAAGAATGCAACTCCCGGCTGTCTCTCGACCATTTCAGGCGGTTGGATGAAGATCCTACGTCTCCTAACCCTTCTTCTTCCTTGTCTGTGATTCTTCCCATACAGAACACCGCACGGGCCGCCGGCCGGACCACCGGCCCCCACCGCCTATGTTCCTCCGCCACCCCCACCCCCCACCCGCGTCGAGTTTTCTTCGTTCAGCCAGGCCCCACAACCACCCGAGCCCCTTGGATCGCACCGGCGAACTCCGGCAAGCTCTGAAAAATTGACTGGCCCAATTTTGAAATTTAGTCTACTGTGATTTAACTAGTGTGGAATATAGAAGGGGAAAACCATAAGCATTGGGAGTATAGTGTTGAGCGTGCCATGGCGGATCTGAAGGTGCAAACCGGACAAAGGCAACTTCGCAACCAAGACAAGAAATCAGAGTAAAGCAGTGGCGATCTATTTTCTTGCTGCGATAAATAAGTTGAGCAGATACGAAAGAGTACCGCCTCTGGTGCGGCGCCGTGTATGCATCTAGTGATAATTTGATGGTGCTGCGGTAGCGATGGCTGTCGGCAGCGTGGAAGCAGATCTAGGAGGGTAGATGGTGGCGGCAGGGCGCGGTGGATGAGACGGTTGTAGGAGCGGCGCCGGCAAGGTGGACGACGGCGGGCATGAAGCGAGAGGACGGGATGCAAGGATCCCGGTCCGAAAGCGTGGATGAGAGAGGTCGATCTCTTGTAATGGACGGCGGCGTCGGGGTATCAGCTCCGGCACGGTGGAGGAGGACGGCGGTGGATGGGGTGGCGGACGGCGGCGGATGGAGGAGGGTGGGGTGGAGAGGGTGTTTTGGTGCCCACGGATTACGAATGGGGAAAAGGGAGGTAGAGAGGAAGGGGGAACCATGTAGTCAGGGCGTGCTTGTCTCAAATGCGAGGAAATTTACAAACTTAGCCCCTGTCGGTGTCAAAACCGGTAGATCTTAGGTAGGGGGTCCCGAACTGTGCATCTAGGCGGATGGTAACAGGAGACAAGGGACACGATGTTTTTACCCAGGTTCGGGCCCTCTCGATGGAGGTAAAACCCTACTCCTGCTTGATTGATATTGATGATATGGGTAGTACAAGAGTGGATCTATCACGAGATCAAGGAGGCTAAACCCTAGAAGCTAGCCTATGGTATGATTGTTGTTCGTCCTATGGACTAAAACCCTCCGGTTTATATAGACACCAGAGAGGGCTAGGGTTACACAGAGTCGGTTACAATGGTAGGAGATCTACATATCCGTATTGCCAAGCTTGCCTTCCACGCCAAGGAAAGTCCCATCCAGACAAGGGACGAAGTCTTCAATCTTGTATCTTCATAGTCTTGGAGTCCGGCCAACGATGATAGTTCGGCCATCCGGACACCCCCTAGTCCAGGACTCCCTCAGTAGCCCCTGAACCAGGCTTCAATGACGACGAGTCCGGCGCGCATATTGTCTTCGGCATTGCAAGGCGGGTTCCTCTTCCGAATAATTTCATAGAAGATTGTGAACACCAGGATAGTGTCCGGCTCTGCAAAATAAATTCCACATATCTCCGTAGAGAGAATAATATATACACAAGTTCAATCTGCTGACGTATTTCGTGGTGTGACGTCACCCACGGCCAAGCCTTTACTCGAATCGTTTTTGTCATACCACCTCAGCGCGTTTAGCGAAGCGGTTTCCTTGGCACGTCTTGTCGAAGCAGAGATCGTGTTCCCCTTATTCTGGGATTCCCATCAATACGGACGTGGGTAACCCAACCGCGCCATTGATTGCGGCACTTGGGAGATAAGCGAGTTTTACCAGGCTGGTGGGGACACATAGTTTCGTCCGCCCATATATAAGGGGATAAGGATCCACCTTCTTGCCTATGCCTTCTTCCTCCTTTTCTTATCCATCTCCGCGCACTCGAGCTCCAGCGCCCAAGTCCGCACATCTCACCTCAACCTTCTCCAACAATGTCCGGAGTGGGAGGCAAGTGGATGGCCTCCTCCATTACGGAGGGGCACATCAAGAAGCTGCGCAGCGCCGGATATTTGTCCAGCGACATCGCGCACCGGCTCCCCGACAAGGGGCAGCTCATTCCCACCCCCAGGCCCCATGAGAGGGTGGTATTCCTTCCCCATTTCCTCTGCGGACTGGGCTTCCCACTCCACCCCTTTGTCCGGGGGCTCGTGTTCTACTACGGCCTGGATTTCCACGATCTGGCCCCGAATTTCATCCTCAACATCTCGGCGTTTATCATCATGTGCGAGGCCTTCCTCTGCATCCAGCCCCACTTCGGCTTGTGGCTAAAGACCTTCAATGTCAAGCCGAAGGTTGTGAAGGGCAGCCAAGCGGAGTGCGAAGGCGCCATGGTGGGCAAGATGCCCAACGTCATTTGGCTCGAGGGCGCCTTTGTGGAAACCATCAAAGGGTGGCAATCGGGGTGGTTCTACATCACCGAGCCGCGTGACCCTGAATGGGCAGCGGTCCCCGAATTCAGATCTGGCATCCCCATGCGGCTCTCTTCCTGGAAAGAGAAGGGCCTGCTATGGGGCAGTTCGAAAGAGCTGACCGGTCTCTAATCCTGTCTCCAAACCCTGGTGAACAAGAAGCTCAATCTTGTCAACGTAATCCAGGTCATGCTCATCCGCCGGATTCTTCCCTGCCAGCAGTGGGACTTCAATTTGTGGGAGTTCAATCCGGCATGGCACTGGACCTTGAGCGGGCTCTTCGATACTACGTACGAAGAGGCCTGGAAGGTGTTGTTCAAGGGCGGAGAGGCCCCTGCATCCGCTACCGAAGACTGCGGATTCAGCTCGCAGCGTCCGGCTGGCGAGGTAAGCCATGTTATCCTTTATGGGACGCTTGCCTTTCATAGTTTGACTCTATGTGGGATCTAAACTCCCAATACCTTTAACAGGCCTGGCAGGAGATGTCCGGACAGGTTAACTGTCTGGTCCCCCTTCCAGAAGACCCAGTGGATGCCCGTTTGACAAAGAGGCCTCTCCCCCAGCGGGGGGAGAGAAGAAAAGGAAGGCCTCCCCAACGAGGGAGGCCGAAGGGTCCTAGAAGGGAAGGACCCTTCCCTCGGACTGTTCTACCAACGCCGGCGACGGCGACGAGGAGTGGCCCTCAAGGGCCAAGCCCCTGGCGAGATCGTAAGTATCCGGACTCCTAAATGATTTATAATTTTTCGTTTTGTCGCATGGTGTCTTTCTAATGCCGCATACAACCCTGTAGTCCGCCCAAGGACGATCTTCCCGCTTCGTCGCGCGGGTCCTTGGGCACGTCGGATGTGGATTCTCTTGCTACTGCCTCCAACCCCCGTGATGCTGACGACACCAAGGTGGGATCCCGGGAAGGGAACCACCAGGAGGAGGAGGCCCCGGAGGTGCCGCAGGGCAACCTCCCGGACTTTGGACCGGACTCCGCACCGGAACCTGCAGTGGTTCCGTAGTCCGGCGGGCGGCCCCTTCGTAAGAAGGGCAAGACTGTGACACCGGCGGCCTCCGTCCAACCGGAGGCGCCAGATAACTTGCTGGAGGCGCTCAATGGGCGCTCAATGGGAGGCCGAAGGGTCCAAGAAGGGAAGGACCCTTCGGTCAGCCCGCTTCCATCAAAGAGGAACACCGCACTGTCATGAGTGCGGTGATTCAGAAGGTTCAGCTCGCCAAAAGCGGGCTGACCGAAGCCTGCAGTAGCCTTCTAACAGGCTTTGAGGTAAGAATTTTAAGATATGTAATATAATAGCGCATAGACAGTAGCCCCTAATGCTCGGTTCGGTGTTCGGAAAGAAAAGCCGAACTGAGGATCTAAACAGATATACGCAGGAGTCTTAACAAAAATGTGTCAATATGGGAATGCAGGCTTCGCTGCTGACCTCTGCCGCACTGACTGCGGAGGTCAATGCCTTGAAGCAGGGCCTCGAGCGGTCCGAGAACGAGCTCGGCCATGTCAAGAAGCAGCTCGAGGACAAGGAAGGTGAGTAACACCTTATTAAAGTTGTACCTTATAGAAGAGGATTTGGTTGCGAGAGGAATAACAAGGATAACGTGGGTACTCCAGGGGCTACGAACGAGGTGGCAACCCTGAAGGAGGCGGTGTCCGCGGCCGAACGCAATGCGGCCGCGGACAGAGCCGAGCGAGAGAAGCAGGAGCCGCGGGTGGCGGAGGTACAGCAAGAGCTCCAGGCTCTTGTGGAAAAGCACGAGAGTTTGGAGCGTGACTCGAAGACTCGAGAGTCCGAGCTTGCGTCGGCTCTTGAGAGTGCCAAAGCCTCTAAGGCCGAAGCCCACAAGGCCCTCTAGGAAATCGAGGCATTGAAGAAAATAGCGGCGGGTAAGGCATTCTTCATGCAAAGCAAGCATGTAAAAGTGAATTACCTGTTACTTACCCGAATTCGGAGCTCTCCAGGAGTGTTTGCAGATCTTCCCCGCAGCGTGTCCGATGCTGCCGCTTTCTATAGAGCCGAGGAGGGGAGCTCGACAGAGAAGGTGTTCTGGTCTCAGTACGCTAAGGCCGGACATCTGGTGCCCCTTAGCGACCAGTTGAAGCAGCTAGTCGAGCTGCACAAGGTGGCCGAACAGGCCATGAAGGGCCTTATAGTTCGGCTATGGCCTAAAGAGGCCATGCCTGGGAGCTACTTCGGCCTGGTGCGGTGGCTAGTGGATGCGTGTCCCTGGGTTGAAGTCATCAAGCACTCCGCCTGCATTGAAGGTGCCCGTCGGGCCCTTGCCCGTGCTAAAGTGCAGTGGGGTAGGATGGATGCTGAGAAGCTTGTGATGGACGCGCCGCCGCCGGGCAAGGAGTATCGCACACCCGAGATGTATTATAAGGGTGTCCTGAAGGGTGCCCGCATTATTGCGGGTGAGTGCTCCAAAGATGTAATATTTGAGTAGACTCGCATTTTGTTATCCTGTGCGCCGAAAACTTTGTTCGTATGCGCTAAGCAACGCTTGTTAATTTAAAATATTACCTTCTGTGCGGCCATTTATCAAATCTGAGAGATGGCAAGTCGTCGGCTTCAGCCCCCATGCCACGAGTGCTGGGGTGTTCGGGATAAACTTGAGCAGTCTTGTTCCCATTTTTGGGTCCATCTAGGGAGGCGCTCAACACAACGAACAAGGCAACCGGACTTATAGTGCTTGAACACTCTCACTTAGCCATAGAATTCTATAATTTTAAATTTCAGCGAAGCCCCTAGTGTTCGGAAGGCCGAATTCGGGGGCGCTATCCACGCCTGGGCCGGACAAAGCCGGTTCCTCGCTCTAAGCGGCATAAGTCTTTAGGGACTCGAAAAAACCTCTCGAACAGCGACCGGCTCTCGCCTCATCATGACGGTCAGTTTTAGCTTTCTCCACTGAGGTGCTCGCCCAGCTCAACTGGGGCACAATCGCAGTGGTTCTCCCAGTGCTACCTTAGCCGATATAACGGAACGTAAGGTACCAAAACATGGGAGTCGGGCAAACCCAACTATTGACCCAAGACATGATTCGGAGCCGATGCATATAATGCTATAAGTTTGGGTGCCGCACTTGTGAAAGTGTTCGGACTTATCACACCATGGTGTGGGGGACTTAAGCCCCTGGTGTATTTAGCCGTACCAAAGTGTACAGATGCAACATGTCATAAATGAACATATGTATAAGAAAGGAATGCAATTATAGGCAAAAAGCGATGCATTGTTTATTCAAAAAATACTGCCTTGAATGCAGAATGATACAAATAGTGCGATAAGCAAGGGGTGGAACTATTTAGCATGTCCCCCTTCAGGGGTAGGCTGCGGAATGGTGTATAAAACAGGTATAATGCTCATAATGGAGACCACCTGGATACTCGTCGTAGCTTTTCTCCTTCCCTGGCTGTTGCATCGTGAGTTCGACAGGCCTGCTGCCGGACATTGCCTCTGGTAAATGGAGTCCTAAGAATAAGAAAAAGAAAAAATGAAAGAAAAAGGATGACACACTTGGGAGCCCCCGGTGTGGTTGGGCCGCACTCTGGGCCTGTCGTGGTCGTGCCCCTCCCCCTATGCCCATGGTATCTCCAGAGCGTAGTTATGTACGCGGAGTACTGGTTTTTCAGTCTTGCAAGGGCTGGGGTTGGGGCTGCATTGCTACGTGTGCTCGGAACGTGCCAGGTGGTATTGTTGTAGGTTACCTCGGGCGCGCTTGGCGGTGTCCGATCTCTTAACGGCCGGACTCGAGAATTGCCTTAAGAGGCTACTCTGCACTTCTGCCGCGAGGGCCACTGTATGTTCCTCCGTTCGGAGAGAGCGTTCAGTGTTTCCGTTGACCATGATGACTCCTCGAGGGCCTGGCATCTTGAGCTTGAGGTATGCGTAGTGCGGTACCGCGTTGAATTTTGCAAACGCGGTTCTTCTGAGCAGCGCATGATAGCCACTGCGAAACGGAACTATGTCGAAGATTAACTCCTCGCTTCAGAAGTTATCCAGGGATCCGAAGACCACTTCCAGTGTCACTGAGCCTGTACAATTGGCCTCTACACCTGGTATGATGCCTTTGAAGGTCGTCTTTGTGGGTTTAATCCTTGAGGGGTCTATGCCCATCTTGCGCACTGTATCCTGGTAAAGCAGGTTCAGGCTGCTGCCGCCGTCCATCAGGACTCTAGTGAGGTGAAGTCCGTCGACGATTGGGTCTAGAACCAATGCGGCGAACCCGCCATGGCAGATGCTGGTGGGGTGGTCCCTTCGATCAAAAGTGATCGGGCAGGAGGACCATGGATTGAACTTTGGGGCGACTGGCTCCATCGCGTATACGTCCCTGAGTGCACGCTTCCGCTCCCTTTTGGGTATGTGGGTTGCATATTCATGTTCACCGTCCGCACTTGTGGGGGCAAAACCCTTCTGTCCTCTATTGTTCGGCGGCCGGGTCTCTTCCTCGTCATCGCTATGCAGCCCCTTGTCATTGTTTTCGGCAATTAACTTCCCTGCCTGCTTGAATACCCAACAATCCATGTTGGTGTGATTAGCTGGCTTTCCGGGGGTGCCGTGTATCTGGCACGAGCGGTCGAGTATTCAGTCCAAATTGGACGGACCCGGAGTAGTTCTTTTGAATGGCTTTTTCCGCTGACCGGGTTTGGAGCCTCTGAATCCGGTGTTGACTGCCGTATCCTCAGTATTATCGTCGTTAATGCGGCGTTTATTCTTGTTGCGACGCGACCTGCCATTGCGGTCCTTGGTATCCGGACTGCCAGAATTTTTGCTGAGGTTGTTACTACGTGCTAGCCAGCTGTCCTCTCCCGCGCAGAAGCGGGTCATGAGTGATGTGAGGTCTGCCATGGATTTCGGCTTTTCCTGTCCTAGGTGTCGGGCAAGCCACTCGTCGCGGATGTTATGCTTGAAGGCTGCGAGGGCCTCTGCATCCGGACAGTCGACGATTTGATTTTTCTTTGTTAAGAACCGTGTCCAGAATTGTCTGGCCGATTCGTCTGGCTGCTAAATTATGTGGCTTAGGTCATCAGCGTCTGGTGGTCGCACATATGTGCCCTGGAAGTTATCAAGGAATGTGGCTTCCAGGTCCTCCCAACACCCAATTGATTCTGGTGGCAAGCTGTTAAGCCAATGCCGAGATGGTCCTTTAAGCTTGAGTGGGAGGTATTTGATGGTGTGAAGATCATCACCGCGGGCCATGTAGATATGAAGGAGATAGTCTTCGATCCAAACCATGGGGTCTGTTGTGCCATCGTAGGATTCAATGTTCACGGGTTTGAACCCTTCGGGGATTTGATGATCCATTACTTCATTTGTGAAGCATAGTGGGTGTGCGGCGCCTCTATATTGGGCTATATCATGACGTAGCTCAAGCGAGCTTTGTCTACTGTGTTCGGCCCTGCCGGAGTTGTTGTATCCGGCGCGACGGTCATCGTCGCGTATCGTGTGGCGCCCACGCGATCTGTAGATCGATCTTGATTGTATTGCCTTATCCTCCAATATGTCTCGCAAGTCCGGTGCATTCCCCCGTGGCTTTGTACTTTTCGAGCGATGCCGGGGTATCGCTTTAGTGGAGGGCCTAGAGGCCTCTCTGTCGCGGCCGCGAGGTGGCCGATTGGCCGTATTGTGTGCTGGTGATGTGGGTTTATATGCTTCCTCCTCTAATCAGGGCAGCAGCTTGCGTTTAGGGTAGCTTTTGGAGGGGCGTTCGAGTTCGTACTCTTCGGCCGCAAGGACTTCGGTCCATCTGCCGGCCAGCAAATCTTGATCAGCTCTAAGTTGTTGCTGCTTTTTCTTGAGGCTGCTTGCCATGACCATAAGCCTGCGTTCAAAACGCTCTTGCTCGACGGGATCCTCAGGCATGACAAATTCGTCGTCGTCGAGGCTTGCCTTGTCTCCGGAGGGAGGCATGTAATTATCGTCCTCTACCTCTCTGTCAGCCGCTCTCTCGTGAGGGCTGGCTTCTTCATCCTCCTGTGCTGAATCTTGCTGGAGGGGGTTGTCATCGGCACTATCATGAGTGTTATTGTCTCCGGTGCCGGAATCTCCATTCTTGCTGTGGCGGGATTTAGAGCAGCACCACTGACGTCGGCGCTTAGGCTGTTTCTTGGAAGGGTCTTCCTCCGCTGTTCAATCGCCATTCCCATCCTTTGGGATGTCCACCATGTATATGTCGTATGACAAGGTGGCTTTAGGCGCTGGTTCTTGGTTGTCTCCGGCATCGTCGTCCATACCGTCGATGTCTTCAGAGTCGAAGTCTAGCATGTCGGTTAGATCATCGACAGTGGCTACAAAGTGGGTGGTGGGTGGGTTTTGAATTTCTTCGTCGTCCGCATCCCAACTGTCCTGACCATGGTCCGGCCAGGGCTCTCCTGATAACGAGAGATACTTTAGCGAATTCAGGATGTCGCCAAAAGGCGAGTGCTGAAAGATGTCCGCAGCGGTGAACTCCATGATCGGCGCCCAATCGGATTCGATTGGTAGGGTCGCGGGAGGTTCGGAGTCCGACGAGGAGTCCGGCACCTCGGAGTCACGAGCTTCACAAGGGACAGGGTCGGTATTCGGCTCCATCGCCGTAGAGGTAGCAGCCCCCGAGGCAGTGTCTAGCCACCCATCCTCGATCTGCGCAGTCGGCTCCGAATTAAGGGTCGGAGTGGACTCTTGTGCGGCCTCCAGGGCATTGTCCGGCAGCAGAGCCAAATCATGCCCATCGAGACAGTGCGGCGCGCTCGGCTGTGGCTCAAATCCGTCGAAGATCAAGTCTCCGCGGATGTCGGCCGTGAAGTCTAAACTTCCAAATCTGACCTGACGGCCAGTGGCGTAACTTTCGATCTGCTCCAGATGGCCAAGCGAATTGGCCCGCAGTGCAAAGCCGCCGAATACGAAGATCTGTCCGGGGAGAAAAGTCTCACCCTGGACCGTGTGGTTGTTGATGATCGAAGGAGCCATCGGGCCTATAGGTGACGACACAGAGGAACTCTCAATGAAAGCACCAATGTCGGTGTCAAAACCGGCGGATCTCGGGTAGGGGGTCCCGAACTGTGCGTCTAGGCGGATGGTAACAGGAGACAAGGGACACGATGTTTTTACCCAGGTTCGGGCCCTCTCGATGGAGGTAAAACCCTACTCCTGCTTGATTGATATTGATGATATGGGTAGTACAAGAGTGGATCTATCACGAGATCAAGGAGGCTAAACCATAGAAGCTAGCCTATGGTATGATTGCTGTTCGTCCTATGGACTAAAACCCTCCGGTTTATATAGACACCGGAGAGGGCTAGGGTTACACAGAGTCGGTTACAATGGTAGGAGATCTACATATCCGTATTTCCAGGCTTGCCTTCCACGCCAAGGAAAGTCCCATCCGGACACGGGACGAAGTCTTCAATCTTGTATCTTCATAGTCTTGGAGTCCGGCCAACGATGATAGTTCGGCCATCTAGACACCCCCTAGTCCAGGACTCCCTCAGCCCCCGTTTCAAATTTCTACTACATCAGAGCAACATTAGTCGGTTGGGGATAGGACGGTAATCTCGCATACACCGAATATTTGCCGACGAGAGTTTGTTTTTGGCGCCCACCGTGTATGAATATGAATCAGGGAGGGAGTCGATTTCGGCCGAGGGCACACTGTGTTTTGGCGCCCACCGTGTATGAATCCAGGTGAGAGGCAGTTACATCATGTTTGGGTGGAATTACAAGCCTACCCCTATCGAAACCTATAGAAATCCAGCAGATAGGCTTTGCGCGGCAGGGATAGGCAGTAGTGATTTCCATCTCGCAGATTTTGGTTTCGGGCGGTTACTGCGACTTTCCCCGCTTCGTTCAAATTTTGCACAGTGCACGTTTACCGTGCCAACTCAATTTGAATCCCGTTTGTATTCTACTATTTTTTTGGGTGGGATCCATTTTCAATTGGAATTACATTCTATATACATCATTTTTTTACATATATAGTTTCAAAAGCACAACAAAGAATTCTGATCCTTTATATGTATAATATGATTTACAAATACAATGATCTCGAAATCTTAAGGTTGAATTCGAAAAAAATTAACCAAATTATGTTCTACTAAAATGTATGGATCAGTAATATCTACATATTAAATAACATAGATGTGCGTGAATTCATATGAGTATCCATGTTTGATAGATCTATTTTGGTTCGAGTATGGATTACATGTATCATCATCTCGAATTCAAATATTTGAATCCCTTTTTTGTTCACTCCTTTCACGCCCATCTCTCTCGCATGCATGCTCCTTCAGGTATCCATCACTCTCTTTTCTCCACCTCACCCGCACGCTCACTTCATGTTTCTCCTATCCTCGCCAACATGGTCTCTCGACGTCTCCCTTGAGAAGTGTCACACTCTCCCTATCATTATACATTACATGATTTTCATTATCTCTCACGTCTCTACTGTTCTCTGGTATCACTCGACCTAAGCTTTCTTTTTCACCGCCACACACACAGTCTCCACTCGTCTTTCACTTTGTCTTTCTCTCTATGGGATTCTCTCACACACCCTATATGTCTCTACATATGACTCATACCATTAAAATTACTCTCTCTCTCTCTCCTGTAGACACAACATTTGTTGCGGTCTCCTTTTCGTCTCCATCCCAAACTGACACCGATCAGACAACCCCGACTACCATCTCCTCTCTCTCTCTCTCTCACAGACACACACACACACACACACACAACTCCTACTTCCACCCCCCTTCCCGACTACCGTCTCTCTCTCACACACACAAAACTCTCGCTTTCGCACCCCGACTCGTATTTCTCTCACAAGCATTTATCGACTAGCTAACCTCTAGATAGGTTTATACACCCGCACACTCATGCTTCCACCATCGCATACATGTCTCTCTCTCGCTCCTTGTATCAATGTAGCTTTTTCTTCTCTTCTTGAGACACGCCCTCTTGATCGTGCACACACACACTATCGCCTCATTTTAAGCTGATACCTATCGCGCACACACTACTTGTGTCTTTGTCACACATGCACTCCGTCCTCCTCCACTCTCCCTCTCTCACACACACATGGGCTTTTTGCAACAACTAGCAAGATGCCATGCGTTGCACGGAACATCAAGATGCATTTGTATGAGTAGTTTATCTTGTGGGGGAAAAGGGTGAACGAGGGAAGACCTTATTTGCAAATGTGGAGAGGGGTGTGGGTATCTTTTTGCAAAATTGCCATAGTTTCCTTCCTATCTGTCAGATATAGATCGGATGGCCTATATTGCAGGATGGCAGGCACACGATCATCACCGACAATGCTTTTTATAAGAGTAGGGATAAAAAATAGAGCTGGTGATGATGGTGGGCCTGCCATCCTACAATGTAGGTCGCTCGATTTATATCTGACGGATAGGAAGGAAAATATGGCAATTTACCCACACTCTTCACCACATTTGCAGATAAGGCCTTCCCTCGTTCATCCTTTTCTCCCACGAGATTTTGATGTTCTGTGCAACGCACGGGCATCTTGCTAGTAAGAGTAGAAGTTAGACATATACCACTTCTCGAATCTTGAAACCAACAACATGCCTCCCTTATCTCATCAAAACCGCCAAAGGAATATATTTTGAGTGAAACATAACATATTTTTAGTGATATACGTATTTCAAAACTAGACTTTTTTTCTATCAAATCGGTGAATATGTATTAATCTACTTTGATCATGTGGCAACGCATTAGCACATTGCTAGTAGTTATTATAATTTTTTGGACACCAGACAAACGGTGGAGTACATATACGAAGAGAAGAGGCGCATGCACGCAGTCGGCCTCTCGCTGTCTCGCACATGTGAGTGTTACGTAAAGGCGACGTTAACAAATAAACCCTAAATCCCTAGGTGCATGATTACTGCATTCGCGTGTACCGGGTACATGGTGGAGCACCTTTGTAGGAGTTGATGGTCGGGACCACAGGTGAACGACTTGGAGCGCGGTGGCTCGCCAGTTGCCACAGACCGAGTAGCCACGTTTAAAATATCATTTTTTAGCGGGGTTAAGAGTTCCGATTTTAAATGGCACGTTATAAGTAGTAAGTAGTTTTTAGAACGATTGGTATGGAGAGAAAATGGAATTCATAGTACTACGTATCTCCTTGGCGTATGGTTGTATGGGTTTATGTTACGAGATGTTGAACCTGGTAGTTCTAGGGCAAATACTATGGTTTAGATTTAGATGCTGGTTTTCAGTAATCGGAAGGGGAAACCCTTCTTTGATTAAAAAAACTACTACCTCCATTCTGGTTTACTAGTCCCCATCGTACTTTGGGTCAAAGTTTGTCCACGAATTTTACGTGTAAAATGTGAATGGAAAACGAGATTTTGTTATACCCAAACAAAAAAGGACTGGAGGGAGTGATTGCTCTGACACGGACGCGACCTCTCATAGCGCAGGCATTGAACCGGCGCGCCGGCCAAGAGGGTCGCACTCGCTGCAGGCCCGGCTGAGCACGCCTCCTCGCCGCGTGCAACCAGCTTAAGACTGCCCCGCCTGCCTTCATTGAATCCGTGCGTGTGCCAGCAACACGTCCTTCCGCGAGCCGGCAGGCATTTTAGAACACAAAAAATGACTAAAATATAATTAATTTATGCATGGTCTTGACTTGTTGTGCTTGCACTGGCAGCAGGAGCAAGTAGATGTTTTTCTTTATTTATAACTCTCCTCACATTTTTTTGGCTTTGAAGTGAATCATGGTTGTGGACATTATGTATGAATGTGCAGATATCTGTGAACATGAGTTTGATGTGGAAGTTGGACTTGGAATGTCGGGCTTGCGCGTGAACTATACCATGTCCAATGCTTCGTCTGTTATTGTTTGGAAAGTAATTGTTGTTATTACATGACCCGGAAAAAAACATTTTGTGCCACATCAGTAGATGCACAGACATCACAATAGGCATGCTGACTGGATAAACATTTGAACCCAGCTATTATGAAGGAAATTTTGTATTGACAACAGTTTTAGATAGCAGGAGACGCCTAGCCTGCTCTGCATATACTAGCTTATTCCTGGCTTCTTCCATCTCTTCTTTCGCTTGGGTGAAGAGAGCATCTGATTGCTCTTTTCGCTTCTTCAGGAACTCGGCTACATTCTCAAGGGCTACTGTACACTTTCTTTCAGCCTTTACTAATGCCACGAGGACACAAACAGCTGACGACTCCACCTGGCTTGTGTGTAATCCAGCATCATCTGGGAATTTGCACCTTGTGTCTAATCCAGCATCATTAGGGAACTGGCACCTTGTGTGTAATCCAGCCTCATTTTGGAAACATGATCTCAAGGTTGACCATACTTCCCTCCTCGCAGGAACTGCATCCTGACATGAAGTTACTTCTTTTTTAGATCAATACTCAGAGAAACCTAGATCCATTTAGTAGAAGCCAGATAAACAGAACTCGGAGAAGTGAATTCAAAAGGAAAAGAAATATAAAAACAGACTACACGGTGAGAACACCCACTTCCTACATCAAGTTAAAAATGAAAGCATTAGGACGATTAAGACTCTTCTTATTACACATCGAAGAACACCACGCTTAAGAGAACCAGAAACTACAACATATACACATCGAAGAACACGAGGCTAAACGAAAGTAATTGAAAGGGTGTTACTTACCGAAGCTCGTTTTACAGGTTCGGTGCAGCTCCTCTTTAACTTGCAATGCTCCTTGAAGATGTCCCGAATATCCCGTGTTTGGTCTTCATTGCTCCTCTGCATGTTCACACTCGTGGTTTCAAAATCTCAACGTGGCAAGAAAAATACTACTAGTAATACTCGCGCATCTTGTGGGCAACATTAAAGCACTCGTCTGCCATGTTAGAGCATCTCCAACAGAATCGCAACGCGTGGCGCTTTAAAAAAGCATTTACAGTGCTAAGATCGAGAAGTAGATACTAGAGAGTAGAGAATAGTTCTCAGCATAGATAGATACAAAAAACATAATTCAACTACTCCTCGTCGTCCGACTGCTCCTCGGTGATGTCCTCCTCCGACGTCTGACTGTAGGCGTGAAGATACCGATCGTCGTCGGATTCCCAGGGCGACGCTGCTCCTAGCCTCATGTTGAATTAAGCGTCCGCTTTTTGCCTACGCTTGTCCTCGCGATAGGCGGCTCGCTCCGCCCTCCTCTTATCCCTCTCCGCCCTCCTTTGCGCGTAGAACTCACGCTCGTTGATGATGTCCTGCGGGAAGTGTTGGCGCCACAGTGCAATGGCTTCCTCGTCCATCTCGGCGATACCGAGATAGTGCTCCCGCCTCCGGTTGTCGTGACGATCCTCGTCGGTGCTAAGCCACGGTAGAGGCGTGAGCTCCTGCGCCCGCTCCCACGTCGGCACGTTGGGGAAGTTCAATGTTCTATGAGGCCACCGGAGGCGCCACGCCGCCGCGTCGTACGCGCGGGTGGCCTCGGTGGCGGTGTCGAAATTGCCAAGGACGAGGCGCATCCCGCGGAACCGGATCTCGGCGGAGAAGCCGCCGGAGGGGCGTGCGCGGACGCCGCGGTATCCCCAAGTTTCCCGGCGACGCGGTGGCATGGTGGCGCGGTGGCGGCGAGGCGAAAAAGAGCGGGGAGAGAGCGGTGGTGAGGCACAGAGCAGTGGCAAGGCACAGAGCGGTGGGAGGGCGTTAGATTTTATAAAGCACGCCGGACGCCGCGCGCCAAAACTAGCGCACGCCCGGCCGTTTTTTCCCGCGCGTGCGCGGTCCTTTCCCAACGTCTCTGCTATCTCTACTCTCTTCTCTACGGTTATATTTATTTTATATTTAATATTTAATATTTATCTCTACTTCCTTTACTGTCTACTTTTTTTTCTCTATACTTTTTTTTCTTGCGATATAGGCCATCCAATTTATATCTAACAAATAAGAAGGAAACAAA
This sequence comes from Triticum aestivum, assembly GCF_018294505.1. NCBI lineage: Eukaryota > Viridiplantae > Streptophyta > Magnoliopsida > Poales > Poaceae > Triticum > Triticum aestivum. The sequence continues at coordinate 80,155,762 of NC_057795.1, read as the reverse complement.
TGGGAATTTTGCAAAAAGATACCCATGCCCCTCTCCAGATTTGCAAATAGGGCCTTCCCTCGTTCATCCTTTTCTCCCACAAGATAAACTTCTCATACAAATGCATCTTGATGTGTGCAACGCATGGGCATCTTGCTAGTTCTAAAAACCTTTCCATCATTTGCTACACTGCTGGTTGCAGATGAAAAACCTACCCAAGCACTGCGCGATACAGGAGCGACGCACAATTACAAGTTGATATTCTGTTGGACAATGGAGGCTATAACCAATTACTTTTACGGGAACAATAGCACCTAGGAAAATTGAAGGGTAGGTATGAACAAAATTGGAACTGCACATGTACTACTAAGTGATTCAATACACACATTACCAATCGAGGAGGAGAACAATGGTCGCGGCGGCCTCTGTGAGTCATGGTCGGCAACGAGAGTCAGTTCATTGTCCACGACGGTGGTACTTCTGTGCTTGGCATCGGCTTCCGGGAAGCAGATCCGAGACCGTGGAAGACGATGCCGGGGAAGAGGCTCCGTCTACGACGACGACGGTGGACCGGCTCCAGTGCAGCGTACGAGGTCGTCGATGAGGCAGATGCACTACGGTGGACGAGTGCGCCGATGTAAAGGAGAGGAGCACGAAGGCTGTGGTGCCGTGGAGAAGTCTATTTTGCGGTGGGGATAGAGAATGGGGAGTATTCAGGTGTACTACTCTGGGTGTCGGGGTGGGGCTGGCTGGGTAGGGTGAACCTGAAGTTACGAAAATAGCCCCCTACCAAGCGTCATACGTAGGCCTGTTCCGAAGGCTATTATGGTAACTTCCCACTGCTCGAATCAGGGTCGCGGGAGATTTTCCCGCCGACCTCAAAATTTTGTGACACTGGACTCCCCGTGTGGCGTGTTGAGTGATTCGGCTAAGCAACTAGCAAGTAGTAGTAGTAAACTCTGCATATTAGGTTTGACCGAAGTCAAACTTCCTAAAGTTTGACCAAGTTTATATAAAAATATAAACATTTACCATAACAAATATGTATGATGTGGAAGTACATTCAATAATGAATCTAATGGTATTTATTTGTTATTGTATATGTTAATATTTTTTGTTATAAGCTTTCTGAGAGTTTACAAAACTTGACTTCGACCAATGCTAATACGTGGACTTAAATAAAAACGGAGGGAGTACACATTTGTTTTCTTAGTTTGTATTGAACTAATCATTTGTTGAAATTGTGAAATAAATATATTAGGCTATTGACTTCGAATGTAATGGTCTATACAATTCAATTGTTACAATCATTGTCGAATCCCAAGATGTATACAAGGTCTATAGTACTTCACAACATGCTCAAACTCACATAATCCCAGTCAAATGAGAATCTAAATGCATTTCATAGTTATTACTTTGTAGGATGCAACAAAAACAACCAAAACTCTACATCAGCCATTATAGAAGCAACATTTTGACATATCCCATTGTGTGAATGAAACGTGCATAGAGAGCTTTTGAAGATGGAGTAGATAGGGTGGGAAAGATTGTATGTATGTGGACGAGAGAGTAGGAGACAAACCTAACAAGACACACACACACACACACACAAAGAGAGAGAGAGAGAGAGGAAGAAGTTAGGTCTGTGAGAAAGATGGAGACATGTAATATACATGATTCTGTATACGTGGAAGGAGAAGAGACAACATGTTTGATGAGAGAGCTGGAAAAACATGGACGAGAGGGGAAGGATCTCATGGGTTGAGGGATTGACAATTTTGTGTGAGGGAGAGAGGGATTGGTAATTTTGTGCAAGAGAGAGAGAGGGTGGGGGGAGGAGTCAGTCAGCCGTCGTCACATCACCCTGCTTCCAAATGACCCCGCATTCTCTAGCGCGGTGTGGTCGCCATCTTCGATCTGCTCGATGCCCTCTTTGAAGATTGAGGTGTTGTGCATGTTGGGGTGCAAAGAAGCACAAGCAAGAGTGGTCGTCGTATAACCTTGGATGGGGATGAATTGTGTGCTCGGGGGAGTGTGTGTGTGTGTGTTGTGTTGCGTGTGTGCGTGTGTGTGTGTGTGTGTGCGTGTGTGTGTGTGTCTGTGTGTTTGTGTGTCAGATATTGACCGAAAACAAACCTAAGGAGAGAAATGGGTATTCATGAAGAGATTGCGCGGGCCCTTAGGTGGGCAGGGGCCGAGTGAGGGTGTCAAAATGTGTGCGTTGATGCATATGTTGCATGCGATCGTGCGAGGAACGGACGAATCGAGAGAGATGGTTGTTGTGTTATGGATGCTCCTCTCTCTCTCTCCCTCTCTCTCCCTCTCTCTCTCTCTCTCACACACACACGCAAGTGAACTAGAAGACCGTTCTCTCATGTATACACAACGTATCGGCATCTGTCTATGTCTCACTCATGCATGATCGTTTGCACATTCACACCTCTCTATGTCTGTATCACACGCACACCGTCTCCACATTGCCCTTCCGCCACAACACACATATGGCACATACACACGTTCTCTCTCAGTCACACACACAAAATAAGTATTAAAAAAACTAGGGCGCACCTAAAACGTCCAAATCCAAATAAACACAAACTAAAGCTAAATTCAAATATATGGAAATATTGCAGCTTCAAGAACTTTCCCAGGAAAAAAAAGTTGAGTATTATTCGAGGATTATTTTCACACACACAAAAAGGTTCTGTGGATGTCCATCGAGCGCGACATGGTTACGCACCGTTCGATCGACCGCGCGGCCGCGGTTCACGCGCTTGCACAGGATTCCGTATCGTGGTTGTGGTACTAACTTCAAAAAAAAGCGCTGCCTAAGTCTAATGTTTACGTGTACTAGTACGGTTTTCTTTTAAGTTTGACCAACCTCATATAAAACTAAAGTAAGCTCCCATATGCGCACTCATCAATATGTCGCCGCCGTCGTTGCGCATGCCGGCACCCGCCTGCTCTGGCCAACAATTTCTTGCCCATCACCGCCGTGTCGCCGCCATCCCTGTGTCATGAAGCCGAAGGCTCGCCCGCTCACATCATCTGTAGTCCCTCCTCGCCATGCCGCCGCGCTGCCAAGCACGCGAGCAGTTGGTGGAGACGCATCTATGCATGCAGCGTACGAAGAGGAGGACGAGCGCGTGCTCCAGCATGCCGGCGAGGAGGAACTAGCGTGTCATTGTCGTCTCCGCCCACGCGGAGGAGGCGCGCATGGTGGCTGTCGCGGCGGAAGCCGGTCGCGCGCGCGTCGAACCCGCAAACCGGGTGCGGACGCGGAATCTACCTTCAAGACCTTGAATGCCACATGGATCCTGCAATCTGAAGGAGCAATTTGGGTCACTCGACTCATGTGAGCCGTTTGATGCAACATGGATGGCTAGAAGGGCTTCTTCCACCTCTTCTACCGTCTTCTTCCTTCGCTCCGTCGAACTTCTTTCACAAATCGACTGACCCAAATTATACTGGGAACGTATTAAGTACAGTGGGAACACGAAGGTACGCGCAGTAGTACCAACTGCAAGAAGAATAGTAGTAAGACATAGTACTAGTACTACTCTACGTACTAAATAGTTCAAATAACGAGAAAGAACATAAATATAGTTCTGCTGGGGCCTCGGCACAACACACCCTTTAAAATGAACTAAGCAACTAGTCAGCTTGACACTCCAGTAGAACCAGCATGAGCGACGGCACTGCCACCTACTCGGAGTCCGAGTCCACGTCCTCGACTTCGTCCTCGTCCCTCTTCCTCTTCCTCTTCGCTGACGCTTCTTTGCTTGAACCGGACACTGGGCTCTGCTTCTTCATCCAACCCATGTAGATATTAAAACAAAGGTAGGCATCCATTGCTGCATACAGGATGTGATCTTCATCTAATGTCTTTGACTCCCATGCATGATGAAACTCGTGATGAGGTTTCTTCAGTTTAGCGTACGAAGGATCAATCATGGCTGCTGCCAGGGTCAGCATTGAAGGTTGAGAGGAGGACACCAGGCTTGCCTTCTAGAGATCGAAGGGCTGGCCTACAATGAGACCTATCTAACGGAGGACTTCTTTGTCGTTCTTAAAGCCTATAATAACGAATTTCACTCTTTTGTCCTTGAGGAAGTTCTTAAAATCCTGGCACTCAACGTCGGCATGGAATATGTGGTAGACCAAGCAAACGTTATGTACGCAAACCTGGATCACGGCGGGCTTCTTCCTCTCTTCGTCCTTTAGATCCTTCTCTCGTCCCACGACTGTGGTGTACTCAACATCTAGCCCAGCGACCCACTCATCTGTTGAACTGTTGAACATGCATAGGAAGCGAGCAAGCCATGCTTTCACCGTCGCGGATCCACGTGTGTAGATGACGATGAACTGATCGCCGGTGATGGCTCTAACCTGGTACTCAGCGGCGACCATGGAGATTTGGGAGGCCATGCATTTTGGAGGAGGGTTAGGAGACGTTGAACTGTTGTACCCTGCAAAAACTGGGAGCGAACTAATGTGAAAGGATGGGACGACTGGGACCGAACTGTTGTGAGGTAGAAGACGGGGATGAGTAGGGCGTGCGAACGGCGTGGGGTTGATGGCTTGCCTGGTGGATAAACAGTTGCAAGCCCCCAAAGAGTTCTCGAGAACTATGCGGGACCCGCTAGATGTCATGTCTACTAGACCCATATCGTAGGCCTGACGGTATAGCTTCTGCCTGTTCGCACGCTATGCCGGCGCGTGGATGTAACTTCACTTAATTCCGTCAACCGTCGTGCCTCCCACGACCTTCACCTCCCTCGCGCGGTCGCGCCCTTTGAGACTTCGACCGGCTAAAAATGAGCATTTTTTTGGCCTACTCCGCATGCATGATACTCCCTCTGGTCCTTTTTACTCCTGTCAACCGTTTGCAAAGTGTTTGACCAAATATATACTTTTTTAAACACCACCTTATATTAATTAACCAGCCACACCAGTACACTCATTCTATACAATATTCACCACACAGGGCGGTACGTTATTTACAAGAATACCATCTAATCTATTATCAAAGCTATACTTAGCGATTAAGTGTGCCACCTTATTGGCCGAACGGCTAATCTTTGACAATTGAAGATTGTTGATCAACTTTGAGATGCTCAATGCTTTCATCTTCAGGTCACGCATAGCAGACCTGTCATAGTCCCCCGATGCAAGAGACGCTACTACAAAAGCGCAATCAGTCTCTAAAATTACAGGATTATGAAGAGAAATACCTATGTAGAGACCGGCAATGCAAGCCCTAAGCTCCGCTTCCTCCACGCTTTGACAGGCCTCAATGAAATCCCACGACCAAATTTATACTAAAAATATCAATATCTACAATACTGATTATAATGAGTATAAGAACTACGTTTTATAATGAGTGTAAAAATATTGATTTGACATTGTGAATGTTGATACTCCCTCCGTCTGGGTGAGTAAGTCATCTTAGGTTGTGCACCGTGACCAGGGAGGAGGGGAAAACGAGAGACATTAATGTTTATTTGCTAATTAAATAGTATTGCATGCAATGAACTAACCACTGCATGTCATGTTTGATAGTCTCAGGTCATTAAAAGCATGCACACCCTCATCTCTTATTGGTTGATATGTCAAGAAACAAGAAACGAGGTAGAAGTTAATGCATCGCGCCTACGTGTTTTGGGATTATTTGTTTTTCGTAAGATGACTTACACACCTAGCTATTAGAGTACCACTACCTCCCTTCTAGTTTAAAGGGCTCGACTCAAAAATTTCCCCTACTCTTAGCAAGATAGTAGAGGCGGTGGAATAGTTTTTGAAGTCTGCAAAAGTACTCAACTAATGTTGTCGTTCTTCACAAAAAAATGTGTTTACCAATGCATGCATGAACACTAGTTAGTCTAACCCCCCTCTTCTTTAATTCCTTGCCATATCAGCATGTTTGCTATTCCCGTGTACCAGCTAAGATACCACCATGATGGCCAGCCTTAATCATCGCATGCAATAATTTAGTGCACCTTGAAATATGAACATGTGTGGGGCGTGTATGTTTTTAATGACTTGAGACTATACCTAGCCCGGCATGCAAGATGACTTATTATGCACCGTTCCCCATACCTGCAGGAAGCCCGTTTGTCTCCAAATCTTTTCCTCTCCATGTGTGAAAAATATATGCCTGCCAAACTCTCCTTCTCCCTTCGGCGGTCCCACCACTCCACCCTGTGTGAAAAAATCTGCATGCATGACTCTCCTCCCCCCACGCTCGTCCAATCCGTTGTGACCAGCAATATTTCCACCCCTTCGCTCCCCCGTAATTTACTCCAACAAATATGCCCACATAGCTTTTACTTAACTTCAGGTGCATTGGGTCACTGACATACGGGCCCAGCAGTGTACTGGCCCACATGTTAGTGACGCAACTGGACCTGCAGTTAAGTCAGTGCAGCTCAGTCCATATCTTACGTAGGTGTGCCATTGCTCGCTACAAATACTGCACCTCCCACGACATTGCTATCTCCTCCCCCTCACGTTCACGTTCATCGCTATCTCCTCCCCCTCCCTCTCACGTCGACCACCATGGCATCTCCCCTCCCAAGCCCTAGGAGCCCCTCGCTGCACCGCGCAGACGGTCACGCATTGCCTTTCCGTTCCTCGCTGCCACTAGTCAAGGAGGACGCATCAGCATTCCGCTCCTTGCCGCTATGCGACGCGTCGCCATTCCGTTCCTCGCCGCCACTAGTCGAGGAGGACGCGTCGGTGTTTTGCTCCTCGCCGCGACGCGACGCGTCGCCGTTCCCTTCCTCGCTGACACTAGTCGAGGAGGACGCGTCGGCGTTCCGCTCCTTGCCGCGAGGCGTCGAGGTGGACGTGTCGGCATTCTCAATCTCGCTGGCACGCGCGTCGGAGGACGCGTCGGCTCCCCGCTACAAGGAGAACGCCGCGCCGCCCGCCGAGCCCCCCAGCCTTGAGGAGCTTTGGAAAGAAATGGAAGTCGCCTTGTGGGAGGCTCTCCCTCCAGCAGAGCGCGCCAAAATAGAGGCAGAGAAGAAGGCCGAGGAAGAGAAGCGCACCGCGCAACAAGCTTTCTGGGTGATCTATGTCGCGTCCGAGAGAGTCAAGCAATTGGTTCTTTGGCAGAAGGCTCATGCGAGGGCCGTGAGGGTGGCGGAGGACGCCGTGCCGACGCCCTGAGTGCAGTCGGGCCCAAGCGCCTCATCTACGCTTGGCGGTACGTGGACCGAGTGCACGCTTCCAGCCAGGAGGAATACCTGTTGGCGCCGGATCACCACACCAGTGAGATCGCGCTCGCCCGCCGGCAAACCGCCAATCATCACCTCGTGAGTTGCGAGGCTGAGGAAGAGGCGTTGTGTCGGCGCGCTGGGAAACGGCCGCGCACCAGGGCACTCGTGGCGCGCCGCAAGCGCTCCTGCGAGCGTCGTGGCTTTTGGGAGGAGTATAATTTTTGTTTCGTAAGGCGATCTCATTAGTTTTGGGACGCAAATGATAAATCCCGAACGTTCAGGAATTTTTAGCGTCCTTAATTAAGTATGTAAAAGGGAAAGTTTGGAAACTTTGTGTATTATTACGCATTTTGCAAGTACGTGCATGTAGCACAAACTTTACTATATACTATCGGACTACACGTCTCTCTCGATATATGCTTGCAGACTGTGCTACTCCCTCCGTCCAAGTCAATAAGTCATCTTTGGTTGTGCACGGTGACCAAGAAGGAGGGAAGACTTGTACACCTAGACGGAGGGAGTACTACTATTACTTATGTACGTGCAAATGCACGTTTGAACATTACGATGCGGTTTTTGTAAAAGTGGAAAAACAGCACTAGTCAAGCTTGTGAAATGATTCAATGCGAAACAAATGCAAAAATGCTCGTTTGATTGTTTACTTTTAGCTTCCTTCTCTGTGGTTATTTCTCTATGCACCGTGACCAAGGAGGAGGAGAAAACGAGAAACGTTAATGTTTATTTGCTAATTAATAGTATTGCATGCAATGAACTAACCACTGCATGTCGTGTTTGATATCTCAAGTCATTAAAAGCATGCACACTCTTTATCTCTTATTGGTTGATATGTCAAGAAACAAGAAACGAGGTAGAAGTTAATGCATCGTGCCTAAGTGTTTTCGGATTATTTGGTTTTCGTAAGATGACTTACACACCTAGATGCACCGCGCCTAAGTGTTTTGAGTAACATTTTATCAGTTAAATCTTTGGTCAAAATTTAGCACAAATTACAATGGTGAGGAATAAACCCGGACAGAGTAGTAGTTTAGAAGCCCAAATAAATGAGTGAGGCGCCTTATTGTTACTCTCCACTTTGACTAATCTTGTGGGAAAAACTGGGGAAGCCGCCAAAAGAACTGGCCCTAGGAGTAGTAGCTACGGATCGAGCATGGGAGATGAACCGGAGAAAGTAAATGCAGAGAAATGAAATGCAAAAAAGATGAAGGGATGTGATGGTTGCTTGTCCGTTTATTTTACCAGGCCATTTATTACTGGGAGTGGTTGGGTTTTGTGATATGACGGCTTTACTGACGCGCCACGAGTGGGGTGAGAGGTGAGACTCCCGTGCAGCGCCGCCCTCTACACTTGTACTACATCGGTCGTGGTTTATTAGTCCCCCATTGAATTTGACTGAAGATTTAACTGACAAAATGTTAGTGCATGTCAACAAAAACTATATCGTTGGATTCGTATTTGAACATAGTTTTGAATGATATAATTTTAGGTGACATGCATCAGTATTTATCGTACTATATATAATGTTAGTTCAATTTTTGGTTGTACTAATCTATAGTAGTAAGGTGCCCATGCATTGCACCGAAGAGTGAAATGCATTGATCGGGGAGTTGTTTCTTTTGACAAAGGATGTGGGGGTCCTCTCATGTGTAACGGGTATCGATAGGTTTCTTCGGATATTATCTCATCTCTAGAGCTCACAAACATCCGGGTGAAATAGATAAAAAAGGTATCTTTTGCAAAAAAAAGCGTTCAACTGTTCAACCTGCATCCAAAACTTGTGAAGAAATAACACTTATTGTGCTTTGCAAGAAATGATCTTTAAGAATTAGTTTTTGAGTATCGATTGTTATACATGTTGGCTACGGATGACATGGCACTTTGTTATAGTCAACAGTTGGCTATACTATTAAGTAACATTAACCATGCCCTTATACACCTAGACGGAGGGATTAAATCAGGATGACTTGCAAGGGGGCAGAGGAGATGTAAGAAATGGTTCATCGTAAGTCTTTCACCAGTACTGTAGTAAAAATTCATCCATGGAAGATTCTAGACTAAACCATAAACGGATACACTTTTATTCATGCGCGATACTCCAATAGAGCAAGATCATGCATGGAAGTCTCCACATGCTTAGACAGCGGATTACATTGAGGGAAGACTAATGATCAACATTTAACTTGATAATGCATATTTTTTTTAGAAGAACAGGGAGGCTCCTCCCCGGTTCCATTATCAAATGAAACCCAAAGTGTCTTACATCAGCTCACTGAGAGGAGCAGTTAAAAGGAAGGACTGCGGCGAAAGCCACTCAAGTTTAACGACAAGCTTACAGAATCAAAAGCGGCAAAGACACGCGCCATAAGCGCCCACACACACACTACATGTTTTCTAAGTGCACTTGATAATGCGTATGTCCAGGTGAACCTCCTTGGAGTCCCCGTGCACCGAGTCGGCGGGTAAAGGATAGAACGGATGCCATGGGTTTTCCAAGTCCACATTGGCGGGATAGTCCCAGCTCCTCAGATTCCAAGTCTGTCCGATGAGGCCGGTTTCGCCGCCCACGTGACCCGGAGGGTTGGTAACACTGACCTTGCACCCGTACATCTGCCTGGTGTCAGAGTCAGCGTCAGCGGCGACGCCCCTGACGCACGCTACAAAGATGGGGCGGCGGCCTGCGCGGGCCTCGCCGGTGCCCACGATCAAGAGGAAGACGATGTCGTCCTCCTCCGAGACTAGCAGGCGGCGGTGATCCTCCAGCGACTTCGACATGGTGAACCGGTAGCATGTGTCGTACTTGATGTTCTCCGCCAAGGGCCAGCAGTGACCGCTGCACACATCCATGAGGTGATGCACCATGTCCGCCGGCGAGCCACAAAATGGCATCGGGCACTCATAGCAGTGGACGAAGGGCTCCTTGGCGGCATCGACCAGGCCATCCATGAAACGGGAGTGGCTGTAGGGGACGTTGCGCCAGTTGAATATATGAGCAAGTTACTACGAGATTTAATCCGAATAAGCACAAAATAAATCATGACGGCTATAACAGAGATGAAACTAATCATGTGGACTAGCATAGTAGTAGGATACAGAGTAGAAACATGAATTCTACCACAATTTCGAACAGGAAGGACAGAAACACATACAGTGCAATGGGAGCAGCATCGTTGGCGTTGAGGTTGTCGCCCATGTCGTTGAGGAAGAGGTTGTCGAGGTTGGGGAAGAAGTCGTCGTCGGTGAAGTCGTGGCTGCCAGTAGTCGCGAGAGTGCGCTCCCCAGATTTCAACAGCGCCCACCGAATGGAGCGCCGGAGGGAGTGGCTATAGGGGGGACGTTGCGGCCGCCGAATGGAGCGCAGGAGTAGCACACGAAGTAGTAGATGGTGTCCTTACTAGTACTCCCTAGTCTCTATCTATCTATATCTATATACATCTACTCTTATAGAAAACCGAGTTGGTGATGATGGTGTGCCGTGCAATGCACAGGAATCTTGCTATTTTTTTTTGCATATAAGTCCAAACACCATGTGGACACGGTCTTTGAGCACGGTTCGTAGTCGTTCCATGATCGGGCATCGAAGTTTGTAACTATTTTAGATTAGAATATACTACCTCCATCCGGGTATATTAGTCCCACAGAACAAAACACTAGGACCAAGGCAGCCACAGTAAACTGCATGCACGCATTTAGATAGTAATTAACTGAATCGATTTATGTGGCTGCCTTTACATGCTCTGCGCTAATTGGTCGGACACTTCTTCGACATTAACAAATAGCGCAGATTAAAAGGCTGCATGTGTCGCGCCATAATTACCACCCAGCACGCACTGGCCGGCCTCGTGCACGCATGCATGTGGCCTCTTCGGCGCGCAGGACGCGGTGGCGTGACCCGTTCTTGGCCAATTAGAGAGAGAAAGGCCCTATTGATTGTGCATTGGAAAATACATCAGGGCCTTGTATTTACGGACGTGGCTCAGGGACTCAGCGGCCTAAAAATCCTGGACGGAGGTAGTACTACTCCTCCGGTGCTAGTAGTAGAGCAGAGTCCTACTCTACTACTCTACTCTAGCAAGCTAGGGCATAGTATTGTAGTAGGTACTGTAGGGAGTACCAGTACTGTGATCACTCAAGCAAGTTGTCTGGCATCGATATGACCCTACGCTGCTGGTATGTGTCTCGTAAGTCAAGCGGCGTGCTATAGTCATCATCACCTGTCCACTTCCCACAGCACATATTCTCTTCTCCATCTTTGTCCGCACATAATCTCATCCAAGCTTCCATCCCCGCTAAGGCGCCTCCCCCCCTCGTCCAAAACCCAAGCACTAACAATGGCAGAACCGAGCAGCGTCCTCTGAAAGAGTGGCTGGAATTTGCTCCCCATAGAGGTAATCAAGCTCATTGTTTCATGTGTGGACAATCTCAGTACCATGCCGCTCGCCGCATGCTCGTCAGGGCTGTACCGTTTACTCAAAGCCCTCAGGCCGGAGCTTTTTAAGCCAGCTCCTTGCTTGCTGATGCCGCCTGATCTTCAAAAACGGTGTGTCACGCAGCATAACAATTGTAGGGTGGCGAGCCTCAACCCCCTTCACTGCGATCCGATCCCCGTCAGCCTCAGCTACATTAACGGTATGTACTGGGTCGGCATGAACACGTCTTGGATGTGCTCGTCGACGGTCGCGGCAGCTGGATGCTCGTGGAGGTCTACACCCGGTGATTGATCCCCCTTCCTTCGATTAACACTACACTGCTTTGGCACCGCGGCCCAGAATACTCGGAATCTTACAGTAGCCAACATGATACCAAGTTTGATTTGCTCAAGGTTGTAATCTGCCAAATGCCCACAAGATCTGGGAATTATAAAGATTTCAAGCTAATTGCATTCTTCAACCGCGGTCTCGCCTATCTGACAGGTCACTGCGGTAAGTGGATAAATCTACACGTCCATCGCAGGATCATACATCCTCCATGGTTCTCTGATGCCATTGAACACAAGGGCTTCATTTACGTTGTCGACTCCTTCTATGGCTGGACGTATTGCTGGCCTACTCCAGTCATCACTACAAACGGCTGTTACAGCAGTGTGTTACTTTCCTATGATATCATGATGGCTTGCTTATATTACTGTCAACATTTACTGAAAAAATATTCATGCTCATAACATGTTGTTCTTAAGATTGACTAAATCAAGAGCCCTTTTTTATTTGACTCCAACTTGATATGATGTTGTAGGCCGCCTGGTGTCCCTACCCTTCCTAATCCCAGAACATTTTGAAAGAAAAGCGGCATGGCAGTTGCAGGTGGTTCCTGGCTCGATCAGATGACGGCGAAAGATTGATGATCGTTCACACGTACCGGACGTGTTGTTTCGCGGAATACAATCACAGTCACTGCAAGGTCTTTGAGCAGGATCCCAGCTTCTCTGGGCCTTCAGGAATTTTTGACTGGAGGCTGGTAAGTAGCCTTGGCACACGCTCTCTGTTTGTCAGACTGAATTATCCGATTAACCAGGAGATAACCGATGGCAAGGATCATGATGGCAGCACGGTTTCGTTCATCGGGAAAAACTGTGTGTACACAGCGTACCATGCGTCTCTGCATGCACCATACCCTGATATGTGCCGCCACGCTCTGTAGCCCAAAGTAGGAGAGAGGGTCGCAAGTATCAGACTCCGACCTGCTGGCTGAAGTTTCCCCCGTCAGGCACCCATCTGGTTCAAGCCGTCAGCCAATCTCCACAGCTTAATAAATAGTAACGTCTAACTGAGCCAGTTGGTTAGATGCGTACACTTGGTGTAGTAGGATCTTTATTTAGTTTGATGCATACACTTGTTCTTTTTTGGTAGCCCTTTTGTAATGATGGCTGATGTTTGGTTTGGAAGAGAGAGTTGTGTCTTCACTCTTCTGGCCTGCTTACTGCTTCTGTTGCACCCCCAGCCCTGGTTGCTACTGCTGCTGTTTTCAATGTACAATCAGTAGTATATTTCGTCTGTGGGTTGAATATAAATGTGTTGTTAGAATGACAAACACAATGTTTTGGAAGTCGTTGCACGGTTCGATCCTTTAGTGCCCCGTATCGTACGTAGCTCATACTATTTTTCGTATGGAACACATTTTCCACTTGTTGATAACATGCAGCCCACTGATGAAGGCCCAATAGAGAAGCCCATAATTAACTCGAAGGGATGCTGAAAGAACATGCGATGCCCCCATGTTTGGTTTTGGTAATTGATGACAATCTCTATGGACTAATGGTTGCCTTGAGTTATATTTGAAGGTTTTGTCCACAGGCTTTTCTTGAAGTCCATGTGTTGGTTTCAAGGAGTTTATGAGCTGACCAAGGTGCTATTAAGGAATTATCCAAAGAGTGGTCATGTGAGTGTTGACCTTATTGCAAGCATGTCTTGAAGAAGAAGATTGTGTGATCATTCATGTTTGCCTTCAAGACATCATCCAAATGAAGAGAGTTGGAAAGATTCAAGGTTGATCAAGACTAAGTCAAGAGTGAATCAAGTTGATCAACTCACAAAGCGTAGAAGATGTACCAAGAGGGATCAAGTGATCCCATGGTATGGTAAGCATTGTCCATTGCACTTTGTGTACTAACCCATGGTCTATGTGAGAGTTCTATGTGGGGTTAGGTACGTGTCCATGGGCTTGCGTCAAGAGGAAGATATCATACAACCCATGGAAAGGATGACATCAAGTGGTGATCGCCATCATGATTGCCGTGTGCAAGTTCAAGTGGAGCATCATGAAGAGATCAAGTGCTTGAATCTTGCCATCCTTTGTGGTGTCAATGGTCTTGTGAAGATGTGTCGAAGAGAGGCTCACCCATAGTGGTCTATGGGGGAGCAATCATCTAGTCTTCATCGATCCAACGCAATCAAGAAAGGTGGTCCAACTTGAGGGAGTCAAGATCATCATCATCTAGCTCAAGTGGACCATGTGCAAGGCAGAGGTTTGCCCTTGATAGGTTTTCTCTTTTACCGGTCTCGTGGTGGTAGTTGGGAGACCGAGTTATAGGATCGTTTGCCATACTATCAAGGAGGGCTCTCAAGTTGGTAGCTTGATCGTATCGTTAGTAGAGAGCTCAAACCATTGCATCCTTGCATCATGTTTCTTGGTTCTTGTTTGGTTCTCTTTGTGGGTCTTAGAGCTTATGGTCATCTTGATGACAAGCTTGAGTTCATCGAAAACGGAGTTCGCATGCGTCTTCAATGATGTTTTCGGTGTTGGAGATTTCACCGGTCTTTTCCAAGGAAGGGTTCTCACCATTTTCTTATGGGCTTTTTCTCATTTGCTTCTTATTGATATTTCTATCAAGATTGTGTTAGCCCTTGTTGCAAGCTTCCCAACAAACTTGGTTTCTTCAAATTCGGAGCTCGTATGCGAAAGTTGTGGCTGTTTTGATATTGCCTGTTTTACATAGAGAGGTTGTACCGCCCCGTAGAGAGGTTGTACCGGTTGACCGGTACAACCGGTGTTTGGAGCGGTTGTACCGCTCCAGAATTGGTCCGGAGGTTGTTCCGGCCATGTACCGCTCTACCACCGGACTAGTTTCTGTTTTGGAGCGGTTATTGGGCGGTTGTTGACCGGTTTTACCGGTTTAACCGGTACTACCGGTTCCCCGGGCTGTTGTACCGCTTAGAGCTTTTCCCAGGTTGGTTTTTCCTCTGCTTTGGCCGGTTGTACCGGTTCGTGCACCGGTTGTACCGGTCCTACAGCTTTCTGCACATAACGGGCAGATTCGTGGGGACCTATTTAAGGGGGTCTTCTTCCCCAATGGTTCCCTATCCCTTGAGCTCGTTTTTGCCCCCATTGTTGACCTTCTTTGAGCTTGCTAACTCTCAATCCCTCCATGGATTCTTGCTAGTTTTTGAGGGAAAAAAGAGAGGAGATCTAGATCCACACTTCCACCAATCACTTTCTCCTCTATGTGAGGGGAACCCCTTGGATCTAGATCTTGGAGTTCTTGGTGTTCTCCTTCTTGTTCTTCCTCTCATTTTCCTCCCTAGCATTAGTTGCTTTGGTGGGATTTGGGAGAGAAGGACTTGGGCACTCCGTGTGCCCTTGCCATTGCATTTGGTGCATCGGTTTGAGTTCTCCACGGTGATACGTGGAAGTTACAAGTTGAGAAGCTTATTACTCTTGGGTGCTTGGTACCCTTGAGCTTGTTCCTCTTGGGTGCTTGGGCGCCCTAGACGGTTGGTGGTGTTCGGAGCTCAATCATTGTGGTGTAAAGCTCCGGGCAAGCGTCGGGGTCTCCAATTAGGTTGTGGAGATCGCCCCGAGCAATTTGACGGGTACCGGTGACCGCCCCCAAGGGTTGCCAAAGTGTACGGGTTCGGTGACCGCCCCCAAGGGTCGCCATTTGTACGGGTTCGGTGACCGCCCTCAAGGGTCCCTTAGTGGAATCACGGCATCTTGCATTGTGCGAGGGCGTGAGGAGATTACGGTGGCCCTAGTGGCTTCTTGGGGAGCATTGTGCCTCCACACCGCTCCAAACGGAGATTAGCATCCGCAAGGGTGTGAACTTCGGGATACATCGTCGTCTCCGCGTGCCTCGGTTATCTCTTACCCGAGCCCTTTACTTATGCACTTTACTTTGTGATAGCCATATTGTTCTTTGTCATATATCTTGCTATCACATAGTTGCTTATCTTGCTTAGCATAAGTTGTTGGTGCACATAGGTGAGCCTAGTTGTTGTAGGTTTTGTGCTTGACAAATTAACCGCTAGGTTTATTCCGCATTTGTTCAAGCCTAAACCGTAATTATTTTAAAGCGCCTATTCACCCCCCCCTCTAGGCGACATCCACGATCTTTCAATTGGTATCAGAGCCTCGTCTCTCTTTGTTGGGCTTAACCGCCTAGAGAGTAAAGATGTCGACTAGGGGATTAGGATTCTCTGACACTCTTAGTTTCGATGGCACAAATTTTGATGTTTGGGTAATTCGCATGCTTAATCTCTTTAGGGTCATGGACCCAAATTTAGAGCGAATTGTAGATATGGGTTTTTCTCCTCCAAAGGATCCCCAAAGATTATCTTTAGAGGATGAGAAAAACTCTTATCTCAATGCTCAAGCTTCTAATGTGCTTTTCGATGCTTTGAGCAATGTAGTTATATTTCAACTCATGCCGTTCCGGGATGCTCATGAGTTGTGGACAAAGCTTCAAGATAAATATGGTGTGTCCAAGATTTGTGGGGATGATTGTTCTCCCTCCACCTCCGGTCGTATAGTCTTCTCAACTTCTTCTACTTCACCTACATGTGGTTTGCCACAAGGTAATGATATGGTGAGTAGTGTTGGTCATTGCAATGATGATAGTATGCTTATTGTGGATGATCCTTCATCACTATATTATTGCAATGCTCCTTCTTTGGGCTTTAACACTTCGAGCACTCCAAATGTTTCACATGCTTGTGTTGATAGTCCTTGCATATCATGTAGAAATTGCTTGACTAAATCTCATGATGATATGCTTTCTATGTCTTGTTGCCATGATAAAAATGCATCTATTTCCTCGAATTGTTGTGCTAACAATGTAGAGGAAACCCAACACTCCATGGAACAAGATGTGGTGTTTAATGGTGCCTCAAGGGATCCTACATCATCATCTATTGCTTTTTGCCTTATGGCTAAGGCGTCAAAGGTATCTCCTACTTTGTACCCCAATATGTCTCTTGATGATGATGTTGATGCTAATGATGATGAGGATAATGAGAGAATGATAATGTTGCCTCCTTAAAAACTAAGGGGGAAATGATTTTTAAAGCTCTTCATAAAAATAAAATTGCTCGTTCCAACTTCATGGAAATAATGTCCATTGCCATTGATGGCAAGAAATACATTGAGGAGTTGGAATCTCATCTAGAGGAGCATGAGGCCACCATTGAGAAAATGGAAGCTCATGGGCGTGATTACGCAAATGAGATCGCGGAGCTATCTCAAGCTCTTGAACATGAACAAACCACCTCCGAATCTCTTGAGGAGACTTTTGCTCTAGAATTATCTAGAGTGAAGGAATCTATGATAGAGCTCTTGAGGTGGCCAATGTTTTGAAACTAAAAATGCTAAGCTTGAAGTTGCTCATGCTAGACTCCTTGAGGATTTTGAGCACCTCGAAAATGGCTCAAGGGTCATCAAGGGTGAGCTCATCAAACTCACCGAGTCTCATGCTCAACTTGAAGCTTCTTATTTAAAAGAGCTTGCCAAGTTGCCTTCTCCTCTTGTTGTTAATGATGATGCTTGTGCTACTAATTCTATTACTTGTGAAGCATCCATTTTGAAGGAGAATGTTGAGCTACGGGCTCAACTTGAGGTGCTATCTAGCAATTATGGGAAATTGGAAGAAAGTCATGAAAAGCTCTCAAGCTCTCATGATGATCTTCTAGTATCCCATAGTGTGCTAAAGATAGCTCATGAGGCCATGATTGCTAAGGTAACATCTAGTGAGCCTCATGTGGATACTAGCACTACTTCTAGTCAAAATAGTATATTGCCATGTGCTAGTCCTTGTAATTCATCTACTCACAATGTTGGTACATCTTGTGATGAATTGCTTTCCTTGCCTTGTTGCTCTAATGATGAAGCTTATACTTCCTCTAGTACTTGTGTTGAGACTAACCATGTAGAGGAAATCAAAGAGCTCAAGGCCCAAGTCACGTCTTTGAAGAAAGACTTGGAAAAGTGTCATCAAGGGAAATCCACACTCAACAATATCTTGAGTGTGCAAAAATCCCCCAATGACAAAGGTGGACTTGGATTCAACTCCAATAAGAAGAAGAAGTCCAAGATGAACAAAAGGAAGGGCCAAGAACAAGTCAAGAATTCGGCCAAGATTGTTTGCTTCAAGTGCAAAGTCGAAGGGCATCATGTTAGATCTTGCCCATTGAAGAAGAAGGCCATTAGTGTCAAGCAACAAGGGAAGAGGGCACAAGTTCAATCTCATGCTCAACCTCAAGTTGAAGAAAGGCCTCTTCCCAAGAAGACTCAAGTTAATGCTTCTCAAGTTGAGAAATCAAGTGAGAAGAAAGTGAAGAGTAGACGTTGCTACTTATGTCGTGAGAAAGGTCACGTCGCTTCTTCATGCACTAGTGGTAACTTATCCAACCCAATTATTATTGATGATATCTATTCTATTGGTAAGGATAAGGTTGGCAATGTGTTTGCCAAGTTTGTTGGTACTCAAAGTGGTGTCAAGAAAAGAACCATTTGGGTAGCCAAGCCTATTGTGACTAACCTCTTAGGACCCAACTTGGTTGGGGACCAACAAGCTCAAACTTGATCAATAGGTTTTGTTGGAGGTCATTGGAGACTTGGCTACATTATGAAGAATTAAGGGGGCTTCATCATTCTTGTTGTCTCAAGCCAAGTCAATTGGATTGTCAAGTTTCTATCTTATATCCAATGTGCCTCCTTGCGGTAACTTGTACTTAAATTGTTTACATTGAAAGTTACTTGCCCCCTTGCATGTTTTGGTTTTGTTCCTTGCACGTGTTTGTATATGTTGTGATTCCAACTTGCTTATCTTGAGCAATCAAGTATGTGTGTGTTGGTTTGCACATCATGTACGCGTGTGTCGTGCGTTGAGCCTTTATGCTTCTTGTTTGTATCCTAGTTGGCTCGTGTGAGAAATTAATGGAACATCCCATTTTGGGGGAGTGATGTGCTTTGTGCACCTCACAATCCTATAAATGTGTGTACATGAGGAATACCATCTAGTATTGATATTAAAAGATAATCTAGTCGCTAGGTGGTATATCTCTCATGAGAAATTTAAATTCTAAATAGTCCATTAATTATCTCTTGTTTGTTCCTCTTATTGCCTCTTGTTAAGTTCTTATTGGTATCACATTATGGGGGAGTAATATGCTAAGTGCATATTACAAGCCTAGAAAATGTGTACATTTGAGATATTGTCACCTAGAATTGATATTGTAAATTATCTTGTTCCTAGGTGGCATGTTAGCTCTACAAGTTGCAATTTGCGTGTGTTTGGTGTGAAGATGATGTTGGATATCATTGCTATCTACCAACGGGAATTATTTCCAAATACTTCTTGTATTTTGACAATTGGTACTCACTTATGTGTGGTAGAAATTATTGATCATCTTCAAGTTGGCGTTTGCTTTTTATTTGCCTTATCTCTTGCCAAGTTTGTGTCAACTCCCATTGTCTTCCCTACCACTTGTGGATCTTGTTTATTTCTTGTTCTTGTCTAGTATTTTCTAGATATAGTGAAAGTGATGATCCCACCTTGTGCATTTTGTATTCAAATGCAAATCCTATGTAATGCACAACTTGTGGGGGAGCTATTCTACTTTCTCTAAAATGCTCATATTGTGATCCTCATCAAGTGTGTTTTGGTGGAAGGCAAGCCATTTCTTTTTGGTACTTTGTGCCATCATGAAACTTTGTTGAGAGCTTGGTTTTTTTGGAACCATCCTCTCTTTGGGAGTTTGACATCTTTATTTTCGTGTGTATCAATGGATATTTCATCCCTTGATGTATCTTTTATGGACATCCTCCATGTGATGATTTATTCATTTGGTATCTTTTCTTCGCTCGGTATTTCTTTGTCTTTTGGTCTCGGTTCTTGAAAGTCTTGAGCATGCATATTTACTTCTTGTAGTTTCTTTGGCATGCTTTCTTTCTTTGACTCAATATATAGGGGAAACTCCACCTAGCCTCAATTTGGATGAGATGTGCATGAAATTCATTTTCATATCTATATGCACATATTTATGTGGAGTTTGTCCTATGTATTGGTGTTTCTAACTATGTGGTCCCAATGAGTTTGGGTACCGTTTAGTTTGTGTTGTTCTTCTAGGAACATTTGGAGATGCATTGGATGCTCGGCTCACTCACAAGGAAGGTGTTTCCACCATATGCTTATTGGAGTCAAGCTAGGATGATCAATGAACTTCCATCTACCTTCAATCGGTATCTACTACATCCTTCCAATGGTATCTCGGTAACAAGTATCATCATCTACTTCATGCACACATTTCTTGCATCAACCTTGTGTATGTTGTATCATGGCATGTATTCATTCTTTCTTGTGATACTTGTTTCCTTTCTCAAAGCATCCCAACTATGATCTCATGTTGCTAGTTGTGATGTCTTTGATGGTTGTGTGGTAGGAATTCATTTATATACAATAAGACCATATCTAGCCATGTGCTATGCTTCCAAGCAAATATCTTATTGGTATATGTATGACTTCCTTTTGGATATCTTATTCCTTTGTGTTGTAACTATGTCGAGTGTACATCTTTCTTTGTAGACATATATCATCATGATTTCGTCTACCTAGAACCTTATACACCTGAGAGAAATTACATCTCTAGACGATATCCTTTCTTTCACGTCCACCTTGTCTTTCTTTTGCTATTTCTTTGGTGGCTCCGTGAAAGATCTTGTCTTGAGTGCGGGTCTTATCTCATTGCATCTTGATGCACTCTTTTGTGGTGAAGATTTTTTTTCCTCATGCTTGTATTGACGAGGCCTTTGCCATCTTAATTGGTATCCCTTGTCTTGATGAGGCTTTCATTTTCTATCTTCACCACGGGTTGTCACAAGCATAGGTTCTCTTCTGCTTATTAGTAAGCTTGTGAACCCATTTGCCAATTGTGTGTGAGAATGATAGGCCTTGCACCGTGTGCCTCATTCTTTCAAGACTATGTTGATGCTTAATGCTCATCCTAATTTTAGTCTTCTCAAATGCTTCGCCATGACTCACACACATTATTTTGGTTGAGCCTATTCTTAAGTTGCCTCTTTCACTTGTTGCTCAACCATGTGTTTGTTGCAAGTACTAGGCTTAGTTTCCTATATGCTCACTTGCACTTGTTGTAAGTTTCTATTGATTTTGGGGGAGCTATGATCCGATTTTGTGCACTTTGTATCCAAATACAAAAATTCTTGATGTGCAGAAATCATGGGGAGCTTCTCTAGTTTCTTTAGAACACTGCTCCGCTCTTATCATAATATCCTTTATTCATGTGGCTCGTAGGATCATTGGCCTAGTTGGTTCAATTGGTATCTTTTGATAGCTTGCTTCAATTGGTATCTTTTGGTTGCTTGATTGCTTGTTTCTCTCTTTGATTATGTCTTTGTGGCATATCTTCCTTTTGCAATCTTTGGGCCTCAATATAGTTTGTCTTCCTCCAAGTATTTACCGTTGGATATGTGTATTGCATTCCACTCTCTTGTTGAGAAATACACAATTTATGGAGGAACACATTTTATATTGGCCTTCTAAGCTTTTAGCCCATTTTGGCAATCGATGCCAATGGGGGAGAAGTTTCAGAGAGTTTTGTGGAGAAGTTTAGAGAGTTGTCTCCTCTTGCTTTGGTTTTGTTCCTTAGCATTTGCATCTCATTCCATGCACTATTGGTTGTTGCATTGCATGGTGATGCATAATTCCTTATATAAACTCTCTTGAAAGTGATTGTCATCAATTACCAAAATGGGGGAGATTGAAAGAACATGCGATGCCCCCATGTTTGGTTTTGGTAATTGATGACAATCTCTATGGACTAATGGTTGCCTTGAGTTATATTTGAAGGTTTTGTCCATAGGCTTTTCTTGAAGTCCATGTGTTGGTTTCAAGGAGTTTATGAGTTGACCAAGGTGCTATTAAGGAATTATCCAAAGATTGGTCATGTGAGTGTTGAGCTTATTGCAAGCATGTCTTGAAGAAGAAGATTGTGTGATCATTCATGTTTACCTTCAAGACATCATCCAAATGAAGAGAGTTGGAAAGATTCAAGGTTGATCAAGACTAAGTCAAGAGTGAATCAAGTTGATCAACTCACAAAGCGTAGAAGATGTACCGAGAGGGATCAAGTGATCCCATGGTATGGTAAGCATTGTCCATTGCACTTTGTGTACTAACCCATGGTCTATGTGAGAGTTCTATGTGGGGTTAGGTACGTGTCCATGGGCTTGCGTCAAGAGGAAGATATCATACAACCCATGGAAAGGATGACATCAAGTGGTGATCGTCATCATGATTGCCGTGTGCAAGTTCAAGTGGAGCATCACGAAGAGATCAAGTGCTTGAATCTTGCCATCCTTTGTGGTGTCAATGGTCTTGTGAAGATGTGCCGAAGAGAGGCTCACCCATAGTGGACTATGGGGGAGCAATCATCTAGTCTTCATCGAGCCAACGCAATCAAGAAAGGTGGTCCAACTTGAGGGAGTCAAGATCGTCATCATCTAGCTCAAGTGGACCATGTGCAAGGCAAAGGTTTGCCCTTGATAGGTTTTCTCTTTTACCGGTCTCGTGGTGGTAGTTGGGAGACCGGGTTATAGGATCGTTTGCCGTACTATCAAGGGGGGCTCTCAAGTTGGTAGCTTGATCGTATCGTTAGTAGAGAGCTCAAACCATTGCATCCTTGCATCATGTTTCTTGGTTCTTGTTTGGTTCTCTTTGTGAGTCTTAGAGCTTATGGTCATCTTGATGACAAGCTTGAGTTCATCGAAAACGGAGTTCGCATGCGTCTTCAATGATGTTTTCGGTGTTGGAGATTTCACCGGTCTTTTCCAGGAAGGGTTCTCACCATTTTCTTATGGGCTTTTTCTCATTTGCTTCTTATTGATATTTCTATCAAGATTGTGTTAGCCCTTGTTGCAAGCTTCCCAACAAACTTGGTTTCTTCAAATTCGGAGCTCGTATGCGAAAGTTGTGGCTGTTTTGATATTGCCTGTTTTACATAGAGAGGTTGTACCGCCCCGTAGAGAGGTTGTACCGGTTGACCAGTACAACCGGTGTTTGGAGCGGTTGTACCGCTCCAGAATTGGTCCGGAGGTTCTTTCGGCCATGTACCGCTCTACCTCCGGACTAGTTTCTGTTTTGGAGCGGTTCTTGGGCGGTTGTTGACCGGTTTTACCGGTTTAACCGGTACTACCGGTTCCCCGGGCTGTTGTACCGCTTAGAGCTTTTCCCAGGTTGGTTTTTCCTCTGTTTTCGCCAGTTGTGCCGGTTCGTGCACCGTTGTACCGGTCCTACAGCTTTCTGCACATAACGGGCAAATTCGTGGGGACCTATTTAAGGGGGTCTTCTTCCCCAATGGTTCCTTATCCCTTGAGCTCGTTTTTGCCCCCATTGTTGACCTTCCTTGAGCTTGCTACTCTCAATCCCTCCGTGGATTCTTGCTAATTTTTAAGGGAAAATAGAGAGGAGATCTAGATCCTCACTTCCACCAATCACTTTCTCCTCTATGTGAGGGGAACCCCTTGGATCTAGATCTTGGAGTTCTTGGTGTTCTCCTTCTTGTTCTTCCTCTCATCTTCCTCCCTAGCATTAGTTGCTTCGGTGGGATTTGAGAGAGAAGGACTTGGGCACTCCGTGTACCCTTGCCATTGCATTTGGTGCATCGGTTTGAGTTCTCCACGGTGATACGTGGAAGTTACAAGTTGAGAAGCTTATTACTCTTGGGTGCTTGGTGCCCTTGAGCTTGTTCCTCTTGGGTGCTTGGGCGCCCTAGACGGTTGGTGGTGTTCGGAGCTCAATCATTATGGTGTAAAGCTCCGGGCAAGCGTCGGGGTCTCCAATTAGGTTGTGGAGATTGCCCCGAGCAATTTGACGGGTACCGGTGACCGCCCCCAAGGGTTGCCAAAGTGTACGGGTTCGGTGACCGCCCCCAAGGGTCGCCATTTGTACGGGTTCGGTGACCGCCCTCAAGGGTCCCTTAGTGGAATCACGGCAGCTTGCATTGTGCGAGGGCGTGAGGAGATTACGGTGGCCCTAGTGGCTTCTTGGGGAGCATTGTGCCTCCACACCGCTCCAAACGGAGATTAGCATCCGCAAGGGTGTGAACTTCGGGATACATCGTCGTCTCCGCGTGCCTCGGTTATCTCTTACCCAAGCCCCTTTACTTATGCACTTTACGTTGTGATAGACATATTGTTCTTTGTCATATATCTTGCTATCACATAGTTGCTTATCTTGCTTAGCATAAGTTGTTGGTGCACATAGGTGAGCCTAGTTGTTGTAGGTTTTGTGCTTGACAAATTAACCATTAGGTTTATTCTGCATTTGTTCAAGCCTAAACCGTAATTATTTTAAAGCGCCTATTCACCCCCCCCCCTCTAGGCGACATCCACGATCTTTCAGACGCTCTCACATGAATCCGGCCCAGGTACATGCTCATGGTCCCCTAAACATAAATAAGTAAATAAATAAATAAAGCTAAATGCTCATGCACCAGTTCTTTGGGAAAATAGGTAGCCCAGTATTTCTTTTTGAAGAATACCCAAGCTAGGCCTATTTGTTTTCTCCGAATTACTGGGCTGCAAATCTTTCAAGACGAGCAAATGGGATATTAGTTTTTTTTGAATTTTGTTCTTCATTGATATCTTATATGTATTTCATTGGATTTAACATGACATAGTACTAACTTATTTTTAAATTTGTTTTAGTATGGCTATTAATTTTTGGATTAAGAATATTTCGTTCCCTAGCAAAAATTTCCCACATATTTAGTTAGTTTTTTCACCCTGGTACTGACCAGAAAATGACCGGCAATTCTAAAAATGGAAAACGTGCTGCAATAAATTCCGTATGAATTAGAAAATGAGTAAAAATTATAAAAATAATAGAAAATGGGTTGTACACACCACAGATTTCGAGGCTGACTTGTTTACGCAAGGCTTTGTCAGTGCACACACGATTCTAGCTGCTGTGCTTCTTCAATCTCTGATCTTCCTGCTCCAGCCACCTAAACTAGCGCCGGCGGGACTGCCTGCTCCCTCCTCTTGTGGCCCGCTGTGATGCCGCGCAGGCTTCCCTGGCCCACCCTACTCCCTCCGCTGGCCTGGCCACACGCAATCAACTGCCTCCTTATTACGTGAAAAAAAATGATTCCTCCCACTGACATCTGGGGCGCACCGGTTGGGAGGCTGACCTGTGGGCCTACTACGTTGACACGTACGCAGGGCTTGTCAACTTAGTCAACAAACGATTCTAGCATCAACAACCGTTGGATTTGGATCGAATGGCCCTGCTGCTTCTTCAATCGTTGCTCTTCTTGCAACGGCCGCCCAAACCAGCGTTGGGGAGACTGCCTGCTCCTGCCTCCAGTGGACGCATGTGCTGCCATTGAGGCCTCATTGCCCCCTACTAGTCCTACCGCTAGCCAGGCCCTGCGGCGACACCAACCTCACACCGCAGCAGAACCAGTGAACCCTGGTACTCCTCTCCGCGTGGGCATCCACTGCCGCGTCTTCCCTGGCTCCGCGTCGTCCCCTTCCAAGGCCTCACCATCGTCCACTGCCTTGGTGCTCTCGGCGCGGCGTGGTCAATGTGGTCAATGACATTCCATCGGGAGAGTACTGTACGTGTAGAGGCTGACAGCTGGGTCCACGGCCACAGCCCAGTTTTTTTGTGATTTGCCAAGTAAGTCGCTTTGTCAGGCCTGTTGGGCTGCAAATCTTTCAAGATGAGGAGAGCTTTCATTCGGCTGGCCGAGAAAATGGCCCATCAGTAATGAGAAATGGGTTGTACATTTTTATAACACATCAAACCGGCAGTTAGTTTCAAATATCTTTTTTTTCATTTCGAGATTTTAAATTACATTAATTTTTATGCGTGGAGAATTTGTTGGATTTTATATTGATATACATTTATTTTTAAAATCAGTTTGAATGTGAGTCGAAATTTCGGGATTAAAAACAGTTCGGACCGCACCGAAATATGCAAAATTTCGTATAAGTTTTTAACCGTGGCCACAATATGGGATGTAATGCTAACAAAAAGAATATGGGCTCCAAAAAAAACCTTCAGAATTAGCAAATGGGCTGTAAATTATTAAAAATAATGGCAGATGGGTTGTATGGTATTTTCCACAGATTTGAGGCTTTCCTAAAAAAAAACTTTGACACACAAGCAGTGACTGTTGGATGGCCATCCAACGGCCGTTGTGCTTCTTCAATCTCTGCTCTTCCTGCTCCAGCCGCTCAAACAAGCGCTGGCGGGACTGCCTGCTCCCTCCTCCCCGCGGCCGGCTCTGACAGCTCGGACCCACCAGCTATATCTTCGCATGCAAGGAAGTGCCTCCTTATTACGAACAAAAAAATGAATACTCCCCCTGTTAGCTGGGACCCAGTATAGTGGCAGGCTGACTTGTGGGCCTACTAAGTTGACGGGGACAGAGGGCTTTGTCAACTTAGTCAATATGCACGATTCTAGCTCCAGTGACCATACGATGTCCATCCAACGGCCGTAGTGCTTCTTCAACCTCTGGTCTTCTTGCTCCAGCCGCCCAAATGAGCGCCGGTCGTGCCTCGTGCTATTGCCTCCCGTGGCCGGCTGCGATGCGGCGGAGGCCTCACCGCCCCCTACTACTCCTGCCGCTGGCCAGGCCATCCCTCTACTCACCCACACCCCCTGTTATTCTGCGGCGACGACAACCTCACACCGCAGCGAACCAGTGAACCCTCGTACTCCTCTACGCGTGGGCATCCACTGTCGCGTCTTCCCCGCCTCCGCCTCGTCCCCTTCCTAAGCCTCGCCGTCGTCCACCGCCCTGGTGCTCTCGGCGCGGCGTGGTCAACATGGTCAAGGAACGACTTCCATCAGACGTGGACTGTACGTGGAGAGGCTGACAGCTGGGTCCACGGCCGCAGCAAGGAAGTGCCTCCTTATTACGCGCAAAATAATTATTCCTCCACCTGACAGCGGGGACCCACCGGATGGGCCACCATATTTCATGAAAAAAACGTTTCCCCCCTGACTGCTGGGACCCACCAGCTACACCTTCGCATGAAAGAAAGTGCGTCCGGGCAAAAAAACGATTCGCCCCCCTGACTGCTGGGACCCACCAGCTACATCTTCGCACGCAAGGAAGTGCATCCAGGCAAAAAAACGATTCGCCCCCCTGACTGCTGGGACCCACCAGCTACATCTTCGCATGCAAAGGAAGTGCGTCCGGGCAAAAAAAATGATTCGCCCCTCTGACTGCTGGGACCCACCAGCTACATTTTCGCATGCAAGGAACTACCTGATAGTCGTGACCCACCTGGTCGAAGCGTACGTAGCATTGTCATTCTGGTCGCAAACGTCTACGTACATACTGGTCGTAGTAGAGGCGCGCACGTACACGTACGTACAGCGGCGAGGGTGCAAGAAAGAAAATACAGCCACGTACGTACATACGGGCAGGGTCTCGAACGCCTACTCGCACATACGTACATGGCTGGGTCGAAACGGAGAAACAGCATCGTCGTCGTGTTCATGGGGAGGCAACGAAATGCGTCGTGTTCATGGGGAGGCAACGAAATGCGTCGTGGTCATGGGGAGGCAACGAAATGCGTCATGTTCATGGGGAGGCAACAGAATGCGTCGTGTTCATCGGGAGGCAACGGAACGCGTGGGAGCCAACCGGCTTGGACGGAACAGGCGATGGAAACGAGGCCTGGCGTACCGTAGAATGGAGGAAATGGACCTCCTATGGTCGAAACGGGGGTCCTGTTGATCGGGAGGGGTGTGGTGTACCACAAAACGGAGGAAACGGACCTCCTACAGTCGAAACGGGGGTCCTGTTGATCGGGAGGGGTGTGGCGTACCGCAAAACGGACGAAACGGACCTCCTACGGTCGAAACGGGGGTCCTGTTGATCGGGAGGGGTGTGGCGTACCGCAAAACGGACGAAACGGACTTGTGTTGGAGCGCTACGGTCGAAACGGGGGGGAGGGGTGTGGCGTACTACAAAACGGGACTCCACGGGATACTGTTCATCTCCACCGTCGACCTCCTCTAGCCTCCATGGGCTACCGTCGACCTCCTCCAGCCTCCACGGGCTCCTGCTCATCTAGCCTCCACCGCGTGCTACTCCACCGGCTACTGTTCAACCACCCCTCCACGGGCACCCCTCCACCGTCTACTGTTCATCTAGCCCTCCACACCACGGGGTCCTGTTCAACTACCCCTCCACGGCCACCCCTCCACTGTCTACTGTTCATCTAGCCCTCCACACCACGGGTTCCTGTTCATCCCGAGGCAACGCCACTGCTCACTGTTCATCCAAACCCTCCCCCCCCCCCCCGCAACGCTCACTGTTCATCCAATCGATCGGCTTCAGTTAGCAGCAGTAGAAAAGGAATCGCTCCATCGGGTTCAGTTAACAGCCATCGATCGATCGCTCGGGTTCAGTAACGCGTAGCCTGCAGTGCAATCGCTCGGGTTCAGTTAGAGCCCAACGCCTCGCTCGGGTTCAGTTAGAGCCCAACGCCTCGCTCGGGTTCAGTTAGAGCCAATGCCACACACACACGCGCGTACGTACAAGAGAAATGCGCATCGCTCTCCCACCGTAACCGGCAACTCCCCGAAATTTTCCTCCCCCTCGCTTCTACCATGGTTTTTTCCATCATGGACGGCCCAAAGAATGTCATGCAGCTATGTCTCCAGCCCGCCCAGGACGAAAAGCCCATTTTCTGTCATAATTTTTTGTCATAGAAGTAGGAGCCCACCACATCTATGATGATACCGGGTTTTGTCACAATTATCGTCATAGAAGTGTCATATGTATGACAGAAAAAAAATTCGTTCGGCCCAAAATGTCACGGATGTGTCTTTTTTTTGTAGTGATCCTTTAGTCGCTCCCACCTAGCTACAAGAGCTTTGTGATGAACTACAATATGCAGGGGATGGAGAAATTGGCCTGAGTTATATTCAATGCTGAAATCAGCAGAGGTGGAAATCAAAAAGGAACATCAAGTGTTGATGGTGAATAAGACCACTAGTTTCAAGAAAGTCAAGGGTAAAAAGAACTTCAAGAAGGACGGCAAGGGAGTTGCCGCGCCAGGTAAATCAGTTGTCGGGAAGAAGCCAAGTAATGGACCCAAGCCCGAGACTCAGTGCTTTTATTGCAAGGGAAATGGTCACTGTAAACGGAACTGCCCCAAGTACTTAGTGGATAAGAAGGCCGGCAACACCAAAGGTATATGTGATATACATGTTATTGATGTGTACCTTACCAGTACTCGTAGTAGCTCCTGGGTATTTGATACCGGTGCGGTTGCTCATATTTGTAACTCAAAATAGGAGCTGCGGAATAAGCGCAGACTGGCGAAGGACGAGGTAACGATGCGCGTCGGGAATGGTTCCAAGGTCGATGTGATCGCTGTCGGTGTCAAAACCGGCGAA
Organism: Triticum aestivum; assembly: GCF_018294505.1. Lineage (NCBI taxonomy): Eukaryota > Viridiplantae > Streptophyta > Magnoliopsida > Poales > Poaceae > Triticum > Triticum aestivum. The sequence continues at coordinate 80,126,389 of NC_057795.1, read as the reverse complement.
TCTCGTGTAGGGGGTCCCGAACTGTGTGTCTAAGGCTAATGGTAACAGGAGGCGGGGGACATGATGTTTACCCAGGTTTGGGCCCTCTCTATGGAGGTAATACCCTAATTCATGCTTGATTGATCTTGATGATATGAGTATTACAAGAGTTGATCTACCACGAGATTGTTCAGGCTAAACCCTAGAAGCTAGCCTATGATTATGAGTGTTCTTGTCCTACGGACTAAACCCTCTTGTTTTTGTAGACACCGGAGGGGGCTAGGGTTACATAGAGTCAGTTACAGAGAAGGGAATCTACATATCTGAATTGCCAAGATTGCCTTCCACGCAAAGGAGAGTCCCACCCGGACACGGGACGAAGTCTTCAATCTTGTATCTTCATAGTCCAACAGTCCAGCATAAGCATATAGTCCGGCTATCCGAGGACCCCTTAATCCAGGACTCACTCAGTAGCCCCCGAACCAGGCTTCAATGACGATGAGTCCGGCGCGCAGATTGTCTTCGGCATTGCAAGGCGGGTTCCTTCTCCAAATTTTCCAGAGTACCTGTTGTGATGAACAGTGTCCGGCTTCCCATTTAATGTTACACTCATCGGCTTCTGTACCTTAATAGTTTTAGCCTCCACGTGTCGAGCGAATGCGAGAAGCCGGAGCATTTTTACACTTGCCACCCTGACCGTGTAAATAAATCGTCTATTAAAGAGACGGGGATCCTCAGATCCAAATCACACCATCTTCCCCAAGCAAGGTTTCATCAGAGTGCACCCGAAAAAACCATCCCATCATGGCCGGCCACCGCAGCTCTTCCTCTCACCCTTATAGCGCCAAGCTAGGTGATTGGGAGAAGTGTACCACATCCCATGGCCAACTGGTGAAGTTGCAGACCCATGGGTTTCTTCCACCTACATATCTTGTCCTTGTTCGAGCCGGATTAGCCACCTTTGACGGCGGGGAGCAAGCGGAGAGTTTTCCCAACCCATCCTAGGGGGAGCGAGTGTGCCTTGTCCCTTACTTGCTGAGGGGCATCGGATTTCCAATCCATCCATTCCTCCGCGGGCTCTTGGAGTACTATGGCCTCCAGCTGCACAATTTCACCCTTGCCTCCATCCTGCACATCGCAGGTTATGTCGCCCTTTGCGAGTTATTTCTGGGTTGAGAAGCTCATTTTGAGCTATGGAAGAGGTTGTTCTGCCTCGTCCCCCGCAATCAAGAGGGATCAATATTCCAAGTGGGCGGAGCCGAAATATGGCGCATCGCCGGGACCGGATACCTGTCCGACACTCTAGAGAAGACATCCGAAGATTGGCCTTCCGAGTGGTTTTATATAGAGGACGTCTCCCTCCCTGACCCTATCTGAATGGGTCTTCTTGAGTTTACAAATGCCCCGTTGAAGAAACGTCATAGTTGGCGTCCTCGGATCCCCAAGGACAAAGATATCAGAGAGGTCCTTCAATTGATGGGCAGGATAAAAACGCTTGCCTAATCTGGATTGACAATAATCGAGGTTATGTCAATATGCATAATGCAGGGGGTGCAGCCACTCCAATATCAGGGGCGTCCCATGTGGCGCTTCAACGGAGAAGATGATGCCACCCGCTGTGGTCGGAAAGGTCCGGACTCCGCCACCGCTCTGGCGAAAATACTGTCCGATTTATACAAAGGATAAGAAGAGGAGTTCATCCGCATTAATCCACGGGATGGATTTTCCATGTACAACTGATACGTCTCCAACGTATCTATAATTTTTGATTGCTCCATGCTACTTTATCTACTGTTTTGGACTATATTAGGCTTTATTTGCCACTTTTATATTACTTTTGGGACTATCCTATTAACCGGAGGCCCAGCCCAGAATTGCTGTTTTTTGCCTATTTCAGTGTTTCGAAGAAACGGAATATCAAACGGAGTCCAAACGGAATGAAACCTTCGGGAACGTGATTTTCCAACCGAACATGATCCAGGAGACTTGGACCCTACTCCAAGCAGTGCCAGAGGCGGTCACGAGGGTGGAGGGCGCCCCCCCTGGGCGCGCCCCCTACCTCGTGGGCCCCCTGATGCTCCACCGATGTACTCCTTCCTCCTATATATACCTACTTATCCCCGAACGATCAAAACAGGAGCCAAAAACCTAATTCCATCGCCACAACGTTCTGTATCCACAAGATCTCATCTTGGGGCCTGTTCCGGAGCTCCGCCGGAAGGGGCATCCACCATGGAGGGCTTCTACATCAACACCATAGCCCCTCCAATGAAGTGTGAGTAGTTTACTTCAGACCTTTGGGTCCATAGCTAGTAGCTAGATGGCTTCTTCTCTCTTTTTGGATCTCACTACAATGTTCTCCCCCTCTCTCGTGGAGATCTATTCGATGTAATCTTCTTTTTGCGGTGTGTTTGTTGAGACCGATGAATTGTGGGTTTATGATCCAGTATTATCTATAGAAAATATTTGATTCTTCTCTGAATTCTTTTATGTATGATTGAGTTATCTTTGCAAGTCACTTCGAATTATCTTTTTTGGTTTGGCCAACTAGATTGGTAGTTCTTGCAATGGGAGAAGTGCTTAGCTTTAGGTTCAATCTTGCGGTGTCCTTACCCAGTGACAGAAAGGGTTGCAAGGCACGTATTGTATTGTTGCCATCGAGGATAACAAGATGGGTTTTTTATCATATTGCATGAATTTATCCCTCTACATCATGTCATCTTGCTTAAGGCGTTACTCTGTTTTTAACTTAATACTCTAGATGCATGCTGGATAGCGGTCGATGAGTGGAGTAATAGTAGTAGATGCAGAATCGTTTCGATCTACTTGTTTTGGACGTGATGCCTATATACATGATCATTGCCTAGATATACTCATAACTATGCTCAATTTTGTCAATTGCTCAACAGTAATTTGTTCACCCACCGTAGGAAATCTATGCTCTTAAGAGAAGCCACTAGTGAAATCTATGGCTCCCGGGTCTATTCTCATCATATCAATCTCTATCGCTTTATTACTTGCTTTGCTTTTACTTTGCCTTTTACTTTTTACTTTGCATCTATCTATCAAAAATACCAAAAATATTATTTATCATCTCTATCAGATCTCACTATCGTAAGTGGCCGTGAAGGGATTGACAACCCCTAATCGTGTTGGTTGCGAGTTGCTATCATTTTGTGTAGGTACGAGGGACTTGTGTGTGGTCTCCTACTGGATTGATACCTTGGTTCTCAAAAACTGAGGGAAATACTTACGCTACTTTGCTGCATCATCCTCTCCTCTTTGGGGAAATCCGACGCAGTGCTCAAGAGGTAGCAAGAAGAATTTCTGGCGCCGTTGCCGGGGAGGCTCACGCAAGCAAGTCAACCATACCAAGTACCCATCGCAATCCCTATCTCTCACATCACATTATTTGCCATTTGCCTCTCATTTTCCTCTCCCCCACTTTACCCTTGCCGTTTTATTTGCCCTCTCTTTCCCAATATCCTCCTCTCTTTCCCTTTTGCCTTTTCTCGTTGCCTTTCTTGCTCGCGTGTTAGTTTGCTTATTTGTTGCGATGGCTCTACCTAGATTTGGTGACCTTCACCTTAAAAGGCTAGAGGAGATTGAAAGCAATGTTAGAAAGTTTTATGAGTTATATGAATAAAGAACTTGATGATATGTCTAAGGAATTTGATGGTATAAGGGCCCAAATTACTCGTCTTGAAAAGATGACCGCTGAAATTTCGGATATGCAAGCTACCTTAGTCAATAAGATGGCCGCTAAACCGAATTCCTATGAAAATCAAGATGAAGATCTAAAAGTTATTGATGTGTCCCCCATTAAATCTTTGTTTTGCAATATTGAATCTTGATGAATCGGAATATGATCTTCCTTTACCTAGAAGGCGTTCTAAGAATTCGGAGTTTCTAGATCTTGATGATGAATTTGATGATAGTGGGATTGAAATAAATAAAAACCGTGATGTTGCTAAACCCACTATTTTGGATCTCAAGGAATTTAATTATGAAAATTGCTCTTTGATTGGTTGTATTTCCTTGTTGCAATCCGTGCTAGATTCTCCTCATGCTTATAGTCAAAATAAGGCCTTTACCGAACACATTGTTGATGCTTTGATGCAATCTTATGAAGAAAAACTTGAGTCGAAAGTTTCTATCCCTAGAAAACTCTATGATGAGTGGGAACCTACTATTAAAATATAAAATTAAATATTTTGAGTTTCATGCTTTGTGTGATTTGGGTGCTAGTGTCTCTACTATTCCCAAAACTTTATGTGATTTGCTAGATTTCCGTGATTTTGATGATTACTCTCTAAACTTGCATCTTGCGGATTCCACTATTAAAAAGCCTATGGGAAGAATTAATGATGTTATTATTGTTTCAAATAGGAATTAGGTGCCCGTAGATTTTATCGTTCTTGATATAGATTACAATCCTTCATGTCCTATTATTCTTGGTAGACTTTTCCTTAGAACGATTGGTGCAATTATTGATATGTAGGAAGGGAATATTCGATTCCAACTTCCCTTAAAGAAGGGCATGGAACACTTCCCTAGAAAGAAAATAAAATTACCATATGAATCTATCATGAGAGCCACTTATGGATTGCCTACCAAAGATGGCAATACCTAGATCTATCCTTGCTTTTATGCCTAGCTAGGGGCGTTAAACGATAGCGCTTGTTGGGAGGCAACCCAATTTTATTTTGTGTTTTTTGTTTTTGCTTCTGTTTAGGAATAAATAATCCATCTAGCCTCTGTTTGGATGTGGTTTTGTCTTTTAATTAGTGTTTGTGCCAAGTAGAACCTATAGGATAACCTACGATGATAGTTTATTTGATTCTGCTGAAAAACAGAAACTTTGCACGCACGAATATAATTTTGTTAAATCACAGGAACGTGACTTTGTGTTGATTCTTTTTTCTGCTGTTCAATAAACAAATTTTCCAGGACTTCCTATTTTTTTAGAATTTTTAGAGTTTCAGAAGTTTGCGTTAGTTACAGATTGCTACAGACTGTTCTATTTTTGACAGATTCTGTTTTCCGTGTGTTGTTTGCTTATTTTGATGAATCTATGGCTAGTAAAATAGTTTATAAACCATAGAGAAGTTGGAATACAGTAGGTTTAACACCAAAATAAATAAAGAATGAGTTCATTACAGTACCTTGAAGTAGTCTTTTGTTTTCTTTCTCTAACAGAGCTCACGAGATTTCTGTTGAGTTTTGTGTTGTGAAGTTTTCAAGTTTTGGGTGAATTCTTTTGATGGATTATGGAACAAGGAGTGGAAAGAGCCTAAGCTTGGGGATTCCCATGGCACCTCCAAGATAATCCAAGGACACCAAAAAGTCAAAGCTTGGGGATGCCCCGGAAGGCATCCCCTCTTTCGTCCACTTCCATCGGTAATTTACTTGGAGCTATATTTTTATTCACCACATGATATGTGTTTTGCTTGGAGCATCTTGTATTATTTGCGTCTTTGCTTGTTAGTTTACCACAATCATCCTTGCTGTACACATCTTTTGAGAGATCCATACATGATTTGGAATTTGTTAGAATACCCTATGTGCTTCACTTATATCTTTTGAGCTTGATAGTTTTGCTCATAGTGCTTCACTTATATCTTTTGAGCATGATAATTTTTGCTCTAGTGCTTCACTTATATCTTTTAGAGAATGGTGGTGGATTTGTTTTAAAGAAACTATTGATCTCTCATGCTTCACTTAGATTATTTTTAGAATCGTTAATAGCATGGTAATTTGCTTAATGTTAATATACTTAGTGTTTAAGATATGTGAAACTTTCTTTTGAGTGAATTGAATACTAAGATAAGTTTGATGCTTGATAATTGTTTTGAGATTTGGAGGTGATAATATCAAAGTCGTGCTAGTTGATAATTGTGAATTTGAGAAATACTTGTGTTGAAGTTTGCAAGTCCCGTAGCATGCACGTATGGTTAAAGTTGTGTAACAAATTTGAAACATGAAGTGTACCTGGATTGTGCGTCCTTATGAGTGGCAGTCGGGGACGAGCGATGGTCTTTTCCTACCAATCTATCCCCTAGGAGCATGCACGTAGTACTTGATTTTTGATGGCTTCTAAATTTTTGCAATAAGTATATGAGTTCTTTTGACTAATGTTGAGTCCATGGATTATACGCACTCTCACCTTTCCACCTTTGCTAGCCTCTTCAGTATCGTGCATTGCCCTTTCTCACCTTGAGAGTTGGTGCAAACTTCGCCGGTGCATCCAAACCCCGTGATACGATACGCTCTATCACACATAAACCTCCTTATATCTTCCTCAAAACAGCCACCATACCTACCTATCATGGCATTTCCATAGCCATTCCGAGATATATTGCCATGCAACTTCCATCATCATTATTATGACATACATTACTTTTGTCATATTGCCATTGCATGATCATGTAGTTGACATCGTATTTGTGGCAAAGCCACCATGCATTATTTTCCATACATGTCACTCTTGATTCATTGCACCACCCCGGTACATCACCGGAGGCATTCATATAGAGTCATATTTTGTTCTAAGTTTCGAGTTGTAATTGTTGAGTTGTAAGAAAAATAAAAGTGTGATGATCATCATTATTAGAGCATTGTCCCAAGTGAGGAAAGGATGATGGAGACTATGATTTCCCCATAAGTCTGGATCAGACTCCGGACAAAAAATAAAAAAAATAAAAAGAAGGAAAACAAGCAAGGACAAAAAAAAGGGAAGGCCCAAATAAAAAATTAAAAAAAAAGAGAAGGGACAATGCTACTATCCTTTTACCACACTTGTGCTTCAAAGTAGCACCTTGTCCTTCATGTAGTGAGTCTCATATATTGTGCTTCAAAGTAGCACCAAGATCTTCATCATAGTGAGTCTCATAAGTTGTCTTTTTATACTAGTGGGAATTTTTCATCATAGAACTTGGCTTGTATATTCCAAAGATGGGCTTCCTCAAAATGCCCTAGGTCTTCATGAGCAAGCAAGTTGGTCCTCAAAATGCACTAGTTTTCTTTTGTTGAGTATTCATAGCTCTAAGTGCATCTGTTGCGTGGCAATCCCTACTCCTCGTGTTGACATCAATTGATGGGCATCTCCATAGCCCGTTGATTAGCCTCGTCAATGTGAGACTTTCTCCTTTTTTGTCTTCTCCACACAATCCACATCATCATATTCTATTCCACCCATGGTTCTATATCCATGGCTCGCGCTCATGTATTGCGTGAAGGTTGAAAAAGTTTGAGATTATTTGAGTATGAAACAATTGCTTGGCTTGTCATCGGGGGTATAGAAGTTGGGAACATCTTTGTGTGACTAAAATGAAGCATAGCCTAACTATATGATTTTGTAGGGATGAACTTTCTTTTGCCATGTTATTTTGAGAAGACATGATTGCTTTGATTAGTATGCTTGAAGTATTATTATTTTTGTGTTAATATGAACTTTTGTCTTGAATCTTTCGGATCTGAATATTCATATCACAAATAAGAAGATTTATATTGAAATTATGCCAAAGTATCACTCCGCATCAAAAATTCTTTTTTATCATTTACCTACTCGAGGACGAGCAGGAATTAAGCTTGGGGATGCCTGATACGTCCCCAACGTATCTATAATTTTTGATTGCTCCATGCTACTTTATCTACTGTTTTGGACTATATGGGGCTTTATTTTCCACTTTTATATTACTTTTGGGACTAACCTATTAATCGGAGGCCCAGCCCAGAATCTGTTTTTTGCCTATTTCAGTTTTTCGAAGAAACAGAATATCAAACAGAGTCCAAATGGAATGAAACCTTCGGGAACGTGATTTTCCAACCGAACGTGATCTAGGAGACTTGGACCCTACTCCAAGCAGTGCCAGAGGCGGTCACGAGGGCGGAGGCCCCCCCCTGGGCACGCCCCCTACCTCGTGGGCCCCCTGACGCTCCACCGACGTACTCCTTCCTCCTATATATACCTACGTATCCCCGAACGATCAGAACAGGAGCCAAAAACCTAATTCAACCGTCGCAGCCTTCTGTATCCACGAGATCCCATCTTGGGGCCTGTTCCGGAGCTCCGGAAGGGGCATCCACCATGGAGGGCTTACACATCAACACCATAGCCCCTCCAATGAAGTGTGAGTAGTTTACTTCAGACCTTCGAGTCCATAGCTAGTAGCTAGATGGCTTCTTCTCTCTTTTTGGATCTCAATACAATGTTCTCCCCCTCTCTCGTGGAGATCTATTTGATGTAATCTTCTTTTTGCGGTGTGTTTGTTGAGACCGATGAATTGTGGGTTTATGATCCAATATTATCTATGGAAAATATTTGATTCTTCTCTAAATTCTTTTATGTATGATTGAGTTATCTTTGCAAGTCTCTTTGAATTATCTTTTTTGGTTTGGCCAACTAGATTGGTAGTTCTTGCAATGGGAGAAGTGCTTAGCTTTGGGTTCAATCTTGTGGTGTCCTTACCCAGTGACAGAAAGGGTTGCAAGGCCGTATTGTATTGTTGCCATCGAGGATAACAAGATGGGTTTTTTATCATATTGCATGAATTTATCCCTCTACATCATGTCATCTTGCTTAAGGCGTTACTCTGTTTTTAACTTAATACTCTAGATGCATGCTGGATAGCGGTCGATGAGTGGAGTAATAGTAGTAGATGCAGAATCGTTTCGATCTACTTGTTTTGGACGTGATGCCTATATACATGATCATTGCCTAGATATACTCATAACTATGCTCAATTCTGTCAATTGCTCAACAGTAATTTGTTCACCCACCGTATGAAATCTATGCTCTTGAGAGAAGCCACTAGTGAAACCTATGGCTCCCGGGTCTATTCTCATCACATCAATCTCTATCGCTTTATTACTTGCTTTGCTTTTACTTTGCCTTTTACTTTTTACTTTGCATATATCTATCAAAAATACCAAAAATATTATTTATCATCTCTATCAGATCTCACTATCGTAAGTGACCGTGAAGGGATTGACAACCCCTAATCGCGTTGGTTGCGAGTTGCTATCGTTTTGTGTAGGTACGAGGGACTTGTGCGTGGTCTCCTACTAGATTGATACCTTGGTTCTCAAAAACTGAGGGAAATACTTGTAACGCCCCGGATTCGATGCGCTAGGTGTCTGCCAGTTATTTGCCATCATTGCCATGTCACTTGCTTGTGTGTTGCATTTTATCATGTCATCATGTCCATTTCATTTTGCATACGTGTTCGTCTCATGCGTCCGAGCCTTTTCCCCGTTGTCCGTTTTGCAATCCGGCACTCATATGCCCTCCGGCGTTCCCCTTTTTGTCTCTCATTGTGAGCGGGTGTTAAACGTTCTCGGAATGGACCGAGTCTTGCCAAGCGGCCTTGGTATAGCACCGGTAGACCGCCTGTCAAGTTTCATGCCATTTGGAGGTCGTTTGGTACTCCAACGGGTAACCGGGTAACCGTAAAGCCCCCTTTTGTGTGCAGCCCAACACCCCTTCCAAAGTGGCCCAAAACCCATCTAACTCCCATCCATGCTCTCGGTCGTTCGATCACGATCGCATGGCCGAAAACCGCTCCTCATTTGGACTCTCCTAGCTCCCTCTACCTATAAATATGCCCTCTCCCCCAAAATTCGCGGTTGAATTCACAGACGAAACCCTATATTTTCCCTCTCCGCTGTCGGACGCGTCCAGCCGCAGCCGAACACGTCCGCCCTCGCTCCCGCGCCAATCCCCGCCTGCCACGTGGCATCTCCGCCGCCACCCGCCGCCACGGCCCGGCGAGCCCGGATCTGGCCCGCCCGGCCCGTCCGCCGCCGCGCGCTGGCCGCGCGCCTCCCGCGCCCGCCGCCTCTGCCGCCTCCGGGCAACCTCGCCGTCGGCCGCCGCCAGCCTCGGCGCGTCCCAGCCGGCGCCGTCTTCGTCGCGCTGCCTCCGGCCGAAGCCGCGCCGCTCCAGCCCCGTCGCACCTCCCCGTGCCCTCGTCGTCTTCGCCGCCGCCTTCACCGGCGCGCGCCCCGCCCGGCCATGGCGCCGTCGCCTCCGCGCCCTCCGGCTGTCGGATCCATCCCGCCGCGGCGCCGCGCCTCGCTGCGCTCCGCCTCCGGCCTCCCCCGTCGCCCCGTCGCCTCTCCGGCTCGCCGCCGGCCGGATCCGGCGAGATCCGACCCGGGAGCTCCTCGCCGCCCTACCTCCTCCCCGCAGCGACCAACTCCGGCGAAGTTCCGGCCATCCTCAGTTCCCGTGCAGATCTGGAGGTTGCCCCCGAAAATGCCCAAGTCCCTGTTATTTTGCACATTATCATGCCATGTTCGTCATGCTATATCTCTGCATACGTAGCTCCGTTTTGTGCGTATAATATGTCAAATTGTTCGCCTCAACGAGTACATCATTTCATTCCATTGCATCATATTCATTTGAGCTCATCTTGATGCCTGAATCATTGTTGCAAGAGTGCTTCATGATGTTAATCTGCTGAATCTGTAATAACGAGCTCTTTTGTCATTTTTGCCATGATTGATGTGTGCATCCTATGAGGTTGATGTCTACATGTGTTTTGATCTATGCTATGTCTTCTTTACAGTGGTGCTTACCATGTATTTTTGTGATATTTGTGGTGACTAGCACAAGCATGCAAACTAGGCTTCGTGATATTGCTGATTTCAGTCCCTGTTCTGCTGTTATTTTGATGTCATGTAAACATGTTGCTACAGAGAGATACATGCATATTTTGAGATATTTCAGTAAGGATGTTTTGAACATATGGTTATTGTCTATCCATTCATGCCCTTGGTTGCAATTATGGAGTAGTCTAGCATGTCATTTTCGTGCTCTACGTTTGCTTCAAAATGTTTCCTGGCAGATTGTTTACTTGTTATTCAATTTGGCCAAGGTTGTTGTAGTTGATACTTGCATGCTATGAACTTGTTCTTGCCTTGGTTTGTTACATAAACATGTCTTCTTGATGATTCTATGCTTATCTTGTCATGCAATGACTTGTGGTGAGTGAATCGAGCTTGTTAAGTAGGATACTTGCTATTGTTGTTTTGCTAGGTTGAATCTGTTATTTCGTGATGCTATGTAAACCTGCTGCTACAAATCATTCTATGCATAATCTGGAGATGATCACTAAACATGTTTTGTTCTACATGTCATGCTATATCCATCCATACCCCTGGTTGCATTTATAGCTTGTTGTAGATTGTTCATATCTTGCTCCAAAGTTGCTTCATAATGTTGTTGTCAGCCTATTAACATTAAGTTCAGTTGTTATCATGATTGTTGCTAGTGTTCCATGCACCCTATGGCCTTGCTCTTGCCATGCTTAGCTTCACAAACATGTCTTCTTACTATTGGGTGCCTTTCCATGCCATTGTTTTGCTCTGTGGGGAGTGGTACAAGCTCATCTACATGCCTTCATAATTCTGTTCCTGCCATGTATGAATCTGTAATATAACATGCCATGTTTAAGTGGGTGCCATCATATTTTCTGATCCTTTTTGGCTTATGGTCAGTAAGGGACTTTTGATCTATGCTCTTAGTAGATTCATGCCATGTCTTTGTTTTCCATAATAAGTTCCTGTAACATGTTGTTTGATAGCTCTGAACATTGCAACCTCATGTTATTTTCTGCAAAGTCTGAATTGTTATTACTTGCAATCTTACCATGTGTGTTTGAGCATGTTCTAGTGATTTCTAGAGATAGCTCAGTGTTCATGTTTTGTTATGCTCTATCTCTACATCATGTCCATGTCTTTTGTTTTTATGTTGAGATGCTGTAGCATATTGTTTTGATGCTTGCAATATGCCTAGTTGCTGTTTTGGACAGCTTGTCCTTTAAACTTGTTTAATGTGTGTGTGTTGAACCGTTGCTCCGTTTTGAGTGTGCTCTATATGACACTTGCTTGATTTTGCATGTAGTTTCATATTATCATGTTGAATCCTTTTTTTGGTGTGTTTGCTTGATGTTTGTATGCATTTTGCATCAATGTCATGTTTATCTTGTTTTGCTCATATCTTCTAGGCCGTAGCTCCGAACTAAATGAACTTTATATGTAACTTGACTAGAATTTTGTGTAGATCATCTTGTCGCATCTTAACTTGCTGTTTAACAACTTGAACATAAGGTTTATTCAGATCTGGACCATTTTCGAAATATGCATCTGAGGACTTACCGGAATTGTTATATGTTGTTCCCGGCCTCATTTAAACTTGCCTTGATGTGTTGCTCTCGTTTGCATCATCTCTTGCCATGAGTAGCTTCATGTAGCTTTGCCATGCATAATGCTTGTTTGTGCATCATGTCTTGTTCTTGTGTGGTGTGTTTACCATGTTGTGTGCTTCTTTTCGATAGTTCCTGGTTCCTTGCGATCGTGAGGATTCGTTCGTCTACGCTTGGTTCGGCTTCATCCGTTCATCTTCTTCATGGACTCGTTCTTCTTCCTTGCGGGATTTCAGGCAATATGATCGCTACCCTGGATCTCACTACTATCATTGCTATGCTAGTTGCTTCGTTCTATCGCTATGTTGCGTTACCTATCTTCTGCTCATCAAGCCTCCCATATTGCCATGAACCTCTAACCTGTGACACCTTTCCTATGCAAACCATTGTTTGGCTATGTTACCGCTTTGCTCAGCCCCTCTTATAGCGTTGCTAGTTGCAGGTGAAGTTGAAGATTTCTCCATGGTGGACAGGATTTTGGTTGGGATATCATAATATCTCTTATATTATTAATGCATCTATATACTTGGTAAAGGGTGGAAGACTCGGCCTTTTGCCTGGTGTTTTGTTCCACTCTTGCCGCCCTAGTTTCCATCATACCGGTGTTATGTTCCCGGATTTTGCGTTCCTTATGCGGTCGGGTGATTTATGGGATCCCCTTGACAGTTCGCTTTGAATAAAACTCCTCCAGCAAGGCCCAACCTTGGTTTTACCATTTGCCTCACCTAGCCCTTTTTCCCTTGGGAGTCGCGCTCTCGAGGGTCATCTTTATTTTACCCCCCCCCCCCCCCTCCCGGGCCAGTGCTCGTCGTGAGTGTTGGTCCAACCTGTCAGCCGCCGGTGGCGACCAGGGGCAACTCTGGGCTGGCCTACCGGAAGTTTGGACAATCCGGTGTGCCCTGAGAATGAGATATGTGCAGCTCCTATCGGGATTTGTCGGCACAGCAGGAGGCTTTGCTGGTCTTGTTTTACCATTGTCGAAATGTCTTGTAAACCGGGATTCCGAGTCTGATCGGGTCTTCCTCGGAGAAGGTATATCCTTCGTTGATCTCGAGAGCTTATCATGGGCTAAGTTGGGACACCCCTACAGGATATAATCTTTCGAAAGCCGTGCCTGCGGTTATAGGCAGATGGGAATTTGTTAATGTCCGGTTGTAGATAACTTGACACCAGATCCGAATTAAAACGCATCAACCATGTGTGTAGCCGTGATGGTCTCTTCTCGGCGGAGTCCGGGAAGTGAACATGGTTTTGGGTTATGTTTGACGTAAGTAGGAGTTCAGGATCACTTCTTGATCATTGCTAGTTTCACGGCCGTTCTGCTTGCTCTCTTCTCGCTCTTATTTGCGTATGTTAGCCACCATATATGCTTAGTCGTTGCTGCAGCCTCACCACTTTACCCCTTCCTTTCCCTTTAAGCTTTGCTAGTCTTGATACCCATGGTAATGGGATTGCTGAGTTGTCGTGGCTCACAGATTACTACAACAACAGTTGCAGGTACAGGTTCATGCGATGATCTTGACGCAAGAGCGATGCTTGCTTGAGTTGAGTTCTTCTTCTCCTTCTTCGATCAGGGGATAGGTTCCAGGTCGGCAGCCTGGGCTAGCAGGGTGGATGTCGTTTGAGTTTCTATTTGTGTTTCATCCGTAGTCGGATGTTGCTCTTATGTATTGTGATGTTGTATTCGTGTGGCATTGTATGCCTCTTGTATGTATCCCCATCTATTATGTAATGTTGATGTAATGATATCCACCTTGCAAAAGCGTTTCAATATGCGGGTCTATCCTTGGTGGGACCTTCGAGTTCCTTTTGGATAGGGTCGCATATTGGGCGTGACAATACTTATGCTACTTTGCTGCATCATCCTCTCCTCTTCGGGGAAATGCAACGCAGTGCTCAAGAGGTAGCAACAACCCCCCTAGCTGGGTGAGTCGCTATCTCTTACTCAACTCTATTCATTCATGCAGTCTTTCATCACAAATATTTACCTCGCTAGTCCATAACAGGAAATGCAGAAAGCTATGAGGGAGATCCATAGCCCGTCTCCACGGCCAAAGGACCACAACCGGGCCCTCGACCCCGGACTCGAAGAAGATCCGGACATATTTGTGGAGCTCGGCGATAGGGTGTTTTACCAGGCGAGCTATGATGGCACCTTGTTGGCCATCATTGCCGGCTATCCCGGCCTCCTCCCTGCATCACATGTAAGTAAAACAGGAGACTTATATTCTAAAAAGGATTCACTCTTTCCACCTTACCCACCGCACATATATTATGCTATAAAGGGAAGGCCATCGGTGCGCCATGCCAAACCCGCGGCAACTCACCAACAAGGGGCGCCCAGGCCGGGTAGGCTTCCAAAAAGGAAAGCGAGCAGAGACATGGCTGAGCCGCCATCAAAGAGGTATGGTTTAAAACATGATCCATGATTGTTATCTTAAAATGTAACAATATCCGTTGTGTCTTGGCAGAAAGAACATCCGCCAGACTGTATCCGGGGATCCTGCCCGTCATGCCTCTACCAGCCGGATTCCAGAACCGGCCACGAGGGTGGAGGCTAACGTGGGGACGACACCATACGGTCCTCCTATAGAGGATTCGAATAGAATATCTGCTACAAATTCCAAGGTGGAGAGTGCTATGAATCATCAACGTCAGCGGGCCGCACTCCACGACCCTAGCTTTTTCGAGGAGGTTTTCAATGCCTTCAACTCGGGAGACACGTACATCCGAGCTGCTCAAGATGGGCTTGCTAGAGCCACAAGCCACTATTTAGAAGTTATACGGGTAAGAAAAATCTGATAATTATGTATATCAGTAGCCCTTGAGACTTGAAACAGTTGGTACAACTTATTTAAGGATCATTGTATGAACAGGCTCTTACAGAGAAGAATACCCATTTGTCTTAAGAGATGGAGAAGTGTCAAGCCTAGCTAAGGGCCGCAGCTGCCGAAATGGAGGAATCCGAGAAGGCCTCATCTGGTAATATTTCTCTTGATCGAGAAAAAACGTAATTACGTGTACCATTTGGTGTTCGGCATGTTGCTGATCTAACAATAGATTTCGTAGATAATCCTGGAGTGAATCCGGAGATCCTACAAGAGGATGAACAAAGAGCTCAACGACAACAAGACGCTGGCGAGCGTGTACTTACATGAGTCAGGCAGGAGAAAAATGATCTCCAGGATGCCAATACCCGGCTGAGCGTAGAATTGAAAGATGTTCGGGCCCAGCTAGCTGACTCTGTGAAGGAGAATAGAAGGCGTCAACGCGACATTTTTAGTATGTGCTCAAACGGACCTTTATATAGTTCAGCGAAGAAACGGGCTAACAGAGTTATGTCTGTAGGTATGCTGACTGGCCTTCCCAAAGAGGAGATGCCCGGATCCTAAGCTGATCTTCTGCAAGAGCTTTCGCAACTGCACAAACAAGTCCGCAGGTGATGCAGGGTGTTGCCAAGGCCTTGTGGCCATCCGCCTCCCTGCCAGGAAGCATGGGAGAGCTTGTACAGCTGCTCAAGGGAGCGTGGCGGCGTTTCCAACTATGGAAGATATCTGCCTGTCGACAAGGTGCGAGCGAAGCTTGGGCCATGGTAAAAACACGGTATACCAAGCTCGATCCGCATCATATGGCTTGGGTCGGGCCTGTAGAGTCAGATGGGAATGAGATTCCCGTTAGTCTGGTATATGACCAAGTAGGATTAGCCACAAAGTATTCCCAACAGGATTGTAGGCTAGACAGCCTGTTGGATGGCATAGAAGAAGTATGTGAGTCTAAGTGACTATGTACTTCAAGTGACATATTTGTCCCTAGCCAGATTGTAAATCATTTGTCATGGCGGACCTTTTCGCTTCAGCCTCCGGACCCGACAGTCCGGAGTGTTTCCGAATACCCGCTCATTTATATAAACCGGGGTACGCATGGAAACCAGGCGTAGGGGTCATAATTGCTTGAACAGACAAGTACCCAATTAGCTATGTTATTACATGGATAGTAAGAAACATCTTCCAGAGAGAATAGTTCCGTTAAGGGTTCATTTCCCTGGGTACGTACGCACTAATGTGCATGTCCGAACTGCGAGCAAAAACATAGTATATGCAACATCTGGGGGTTTGTATAGTAATAGGTAAAAACATCTTTAGTTCACCGACCAAATATTCCTTTAGGAACGCTAGCTTTAGGCTTCACCCAGGCTGAGGTACATGTCCGGAGTACCCCGCAGTAACAATCGCAGAGGTGCTCCCCTTATGCCCTAGCCGAACTAACGGGAACGTAGGGCATAAACACAGGAGCCAGGCAACCCAGCTTGGCCAAAACTTAAGTCATATCGATGCATATAATGGTGAATAAAAGGTACATATGGGAAAGGGACACATATGCAGTGGGTGTGATGCCCGAAAGATAATTATATTAAGCTTTTGTATAAGAAGCCCCCAGGTATAGTGAGCGCACATACTTGAAGATTGGTGCATCAAGAGTGTGTGGTCGAGTCAGACTTAAAGCCTTAGATCCATAAAAAGAAAGAGAGAGGATATAACTAAAAAGTAAAAATGGGCGGAGGGAAGAAGATGAACAAAGAGTTCGGTGCTAGGCATAGAATCTTTGGAGTCTGGCTGCGTTCCATGGGTTTGGCTCGAGTCGATTATCTAATGCATCACGCAGGCGGTACGCTCCTCCGATGAGAACTTTATCAATGATGAAGGGACCCTCCCACTTGGGCTTGGGCTTGTCTTTTTTCTTCTCCGGTAGGCGTAGAACGAGTTCGCTGTCACGACCGGTTTTTCAATAAAATGCTTATTGAGAAAATCGATCTTTTGATCCCAGTATAGGAAAAGTTATCCTCACTGGTAGACAAATACTTGATAAACAGAGGACCAGTAGCATTCAATATATTACAGGGTTGAGCTGAGGCTGCTCAACAATTTATTACAAACTCGCCAATATCTTACATAAGGGCGGTTATGACACAGGGTGTGGTGACATGCTACTAGCTCGAGATAAAAAGTGGTGGTGGATAACTTGACTCCTAACTGGCAGCTCATTGAGCGTCGAGGTGAGGCTCGATGGATTTATTTCTGGGGTGGCGGAAGCGGATATGATACAGTGACCAAATGCAGGATCGCACGGGACTGACTGGGACTCCCCTAGGCGTCGGACTCGCTATCGAACTCTTCATCCATGAGATCGCCTTCATCAACATCTGGCCAAATCAACAAGCCAGGTGAGTACTTTGAAAGTACTCGCAAGACAGTTCGGACAAAACATATAACAAATGTATGCATGAACGCATCATGAGAAAAAATAATGATGCTCATTCCAATAAAAATATTATTTTTGCACGACTTGATAAGTAAAACAAATAGCTGAAAACCGATCGGGTGTCTGGAGCGACGCCTCGAAAGGTAAACAAATGAAGCTCATGCCGCAGTCGGGCGTCTAAGCAACGCCACATAAAGGGCTTATAAAAGAAATGCCACAGTCGGACGTCTGAGCGACATTGCAGAAAGGGCTTATAAAAGAAGTGCCACAGTCAGACGTCTGAGAGACATCGCAGAAAGGGCTTATAAAAGAAGAGCCACAGTCAGACGTCTGAGCGACATCACAGAAAGGGCTTGTAAAAGAAATGCCACAGTCGGACGTCTGAGCGACATCACAGAAAGGGCTTGTAAAAGAAATGACACAGTCGGATGTCTGAGCGACATCACAGAAAGGGCTTATATCAAATGTAAATAACAAGTCTGCCACAGTCAGACATCTGAGCGACATCACAGAAAGGGCTTATATCAAATGTAAATAACAAGTCTGCCACAGTCGGACATCTGAGCGACATCACAGAAAGGGCTTATAACAAAAGTAAATAACGAGTTAGTCCATCCACAGGAATAAACTTTCAACTGGATTTAAAACTCATGTAGTCCACCGGGTTTTTGTCACTGAGGTTGATATCTGACAAGATAAGATGAACACAGTACTTGGACATGTACAAGATGATTTAAAGGAGTTGTGACTCTGCAGAGTTTGTACTAACTGACCACAGCCAATGGATTTCCGTAGTCACGAAGGACTAGTTCCGTTTATGGTATTTCTGTAGAAACACATTTAACCAGTACACACCCATTCCACCTCACGATGCCAGGAATCACCCTAGACAATGTCCAAGAAAAACTTTGAGATGGGGAGGTCACAACCTCGAATAGCATGGGATCAAATTTCTATACGCGCGCTCTAAGGGGTGCCCCCCTCTCGGTCCCAACCGGAAACACCCATGCCCCCTGACCGGATGACGGGCTTTAATCCAGGGCCATGGAACCCTCATCCCGGCCTCTCTATTTGGTGTGTACCAGGGAAAATGGTTTGCAACTTGCTAGGCCATATTCCTTACGGAAAACATGTGGCAGTACAGGAATGGAAATGAATGGGAATGTGATTTCATTCACGATGACATTGAAGTCAAATAGACTGGCGTAAGACTGGCATGCCACAACATTGCCATCTTACCCATCCTCATGCCATCACATGGCCATGCAAATATGTATCCAACAACATATGGCTTTCCGAAACTTACTTTCCTCTTTTGTGCATGAAATATAACATTCAAAGAAATGTTCATAAACATGCCATGAAACTCCTAAATGCAAACATGCAACAAACACTCATCATATCAAGAGTTCAAACATGATTGCCTTGTTCGGAGTAGTCGGAGTCTAACTGGGTGAAGTTCGCGGCTCCGTCACCTCCTCCGGTATCTACGGTATAAGAAAATACGTACGTAATGTAAATACCGCGAGGTGCACAAAAAGTAATCCAAATAATTTTCAAATAAATATGATAAAAAAACTAGACAAAATTTTAAAGAGAACAGAAAAAGAATCAAACAAAAATCCTTTTCTGTTTAAAAGTTATAAGGGTTTTGATTCAGGGACCTTTCTGTAATGAAACAGAAAACTCTCAGGGGCCTAAGCAGAAAAGTCCCGGAAACGATTCAGTTTGGAAAGCGTATTTTGCCAGAATACGCTTTCAGAAAACGGTTCAAAAAAACAACAAAGAGGCTGACGGGCGGGTCCCACCCATCAGGTTTGAATATTCAAAAGAGGCGGCAGAGCTCGACGGTGCCCGAGAGCCGCGGTGGTCGCCGACGGTGATCCATGGCGAGGCAGGGGGATCAGGAGGTACCTCCATGTTCAGTACGTCCTTTCGCGTCGGTGGGTGGTGGTGGTGGTCGCCGGCGAGCACTGTGTCGACGGCGGTCCCTGCTCCGGCGGACGGTGGTTCGAGAGGGGTTGGCTCTCGCTGGAGAGTGCTGCGAAGGGCAAATTGAAGTGGGGGTTAGTCTACTGGGTGCTCGAGGGGATTGTAGATGAGGTTTGGGTGCCGGGGACGGCCGCACCGGAGCGAATCGAGGTGGAGGCCGAGGCGGAACGGGGCGGTCGGAGTCAGGGAGGAGACCTCCTCGAGGTCCTCCTAGTGGCCTGGCGGAGTGTTGGGGAGGTGCAGGGATGGTGTGTGCATGAGAGCGAGCTCGGGGCTCCCTTTTATAGGCGATCCGAGGCGGTGGCCGTGAACGGAGTTCTCCGGCGATGGTTACGGCGGCGCAGAGCTTGGTCGGGGAGGCTTAGGGAGTTGGGCGTCAACATGGAGGTCTACTGGCTACATTTTGGCACTAAACATGCTTGGATTAGGAGCCCTGGGTGGATTCGACGGAACGGGGCGGCGCGGGCCCGTCGGCGGCAGAGGGTGTGCCCTGTGCTTGCCGGGCCACGGCGACGGTGCTGCGGGGGTGTCCTGGCATGCATGAGCCATGCGGAGGGCTAGGGAGCAAAGGGCGGCGCAGAACGGCGTAACGGGCCGGAGCAGGCTCCGTTCGGCCGCCACGGGTGGCCCTGCCACCGCAGAGGCTGCCAGCATTGAAGATGCCCGCTGCCACCGACGCCTGCGTCCGTCCAAGCGGGCGTGCGGTGCTCTGGCCAGGGGGAAGAGGTCATGCGCAAAGCGCCAGGGTGCACGGGCGACCAGTGCCAACACTCTGACGAAAACGACACTGCAACACTGAACTTTCTGAAAGTGCACAGGAACAGTGTCGGCCAAGTGTTCGACGAAATGATTTTGCTATGTGGGAGGTTCTCCTTGAGCTGGTTTTTGGTGGAGTGGTCTCTCGTTGCAACTGGGGGTTGCCTGAATATTGGTGGAATTTTTGGAGAAGTGGAGATATGAATTTCACCAAATTTGACAAATCTGGTCCAAACTTGCAGAGGGTGAAATTTGAAAATTTTTGAAAAGGAGAAGAGTGGATCTTGTTGGTTCTAGGTTGTGGGTGCTAAGGACTACCCAGAGGAGTTGATTTGAGACCAAAGTTCAAAGGCATTAAGGTACTTGCTTTGCAAATTACCTAGGCTCAAAATAAAAGACAGAATTGTTTTGGGAAAAGAATTAAATGAGATAAAATCCAAAAATGGATTTAACTAGTTGGGACAGAATGTTTGGGTTGTCCTAAAGTGGAAGGAGGGGTTTTGGGAGAATTTTACCATAAGAGATATGGTAAAACAAGAATGGATCAAAACCAAAGAAAAACCCAAAACCAAAAAGGTTTTCTTTTTAGATAAAACTAAATCCAAGAAAAGATTTTGAGAAGGAAAACTCAGAAGAGAGGTTTTTAAGAAGGATTTAAATGACCTTCTTTAAACCAAGCAAGGCTCTTTCTGAAAACAAAACTCACAAAATTTTTGGAGTGTCACAGCACCTACCCCCTTAGGAAAAATCTCGTCCCCGAGATTTCAGCTGATCCTTAAATAGGTGTTCGTGCTCTGTCTGAAGAAAATCCTCTCTCTCCCAAGTTGCTTCATTCTCGGTGTGATTGCTCCACTGAACTCTTAAAAACTTGATGGTTTTCTGTCGGGTCCTCCTCTCAGACTCTTCTAATATTTTTATTGGGTGCTCCCGGTAGGTGAGGTCTGGTTGTACGTCAATATTTTCATGTGACACTTGCTTCTCTGGGTTGCTCACGTACTTTCTCAACTGCGAGATGTGGAACACGTTGTGGATATCGGATAAATCCCCGGGTAGGTCTAGCTGGTAGGCTACCGTGCCTCTTCGGGCCACTATACGGAATGGTCCGATGAATCTTGGTGCTAGTTTTCCCTTAACCCTTAATCGTTGTAGACCCCTCATAGGAGAAACTCTTAGGTATACAAACTCTCCGGGTTCAAAACTGATTTCCCGATGCTTTCGATCGTAATAACTCTTTTGCCGACTTTGAGCTGTCTTGAGTCGATCTCTAATCGTCTTAACTTTCTCCTCAGCCTCCTTGAGCATGTCTGGGCCGAAGATGTGGTTGTCCCCGGTTTCTGACCAGTTTAGCGGGGTACGACATCTTCTCCCATATAGAGCTTCAAAGGGTGCCATTTGCAAACTGGCTTGATAACTGTTGTTGTATGCGAACTCTGCATATGGCAAGCTTTCTTCCCAACTGGTTCCGTAGGTGAGGACACAGGCTCTCAGCATGTCCTCTAGAATTTGGTTTACGCGTTCAGTTTGCCCATCAGTCTGGGGGTGGTATGCGGTACTGAATGCTAGTTGGGTTCCCAGTGCCTGTTGTAGGTGATCCCAAAATCTAGAGACGAACTGTGTGCATTTGTCGGATATGATAGTCTTTGGGACTCCATGCAGGCAGACGATATGGGCAAGATAAAGTCTGGCTAGTCTCTGAGTGGTGTGAGTTGTCTTCACCGGGATAAAGTGTGCTACCCTAGTTAATCTGTCGGTGATGACCCATATGGCATTATTTCCGTGTCGTGACCGTGGTAGTCCAACAATGAAATCCATTCCAATCTCGTCCCACTTCCACTCGGGTATCTTGTTTGGCTGTAACAGCCCGGCTGGTTTCTGGTGCTCGGCCTTGATACGTTGACAAGAGTCACAACATGCAATGAACGTGGCTATATCTCTCTTCATACCGTGCCACCAAAAATTTTCCTGAAGGTCTTTGTACATTTTTTTTCCTCCAGGATGGATTGAATACGGAGCGGTGTGGCTTTCAGCCAGAATCTGTTGTTTGAGGTCCTTGATATTCGGTACGCAAAGTCTCTCTCCGTACCACAATACTCCTTGCTCATCTACGTTGAATTCTGAGGCCTTGCCCAAACTCACTTTCCTTTTTATGCCATCAATGCTGGGGTGTCCATGCTGAGCCTCCTTAATCTTTTCCATCAGGGTAGGCTGTATTTCCAAATTCGACACACTGCCTTCGGTGACCATTATTAAATTGAGTTTGGCAAATTCCTGTTGAAATTCTGGCCTCAAGTTTGGCATACTGTCGTTGTCCGTGCTGGGATTCCGACTAAGGGCATCTGCCACAACATTTGCTTTTCCGGGATGATAGTGGATTCCAACATCATAATCCTTCACCAACTCCAACCAGCGTCGTTGTCGTAAATTAAGTTCCGGTTGTGTGAAAATATACTTAAGACTCTTATGGTCTGTGTATATTTCACAACGATTTCCAAGTAGAAAATGTCTCCATTCCTTGAGTGCATGGATGACCGCTGCCAATTATAAGTCATGAGTGGGATAATTCTCCTCATGCTTGCGAAGTTGTCTGGAGACATACGCAACTACCTTGCCTTCTTGCATCAATACGCATCCGAGGCCTTTCCGGGATGCGTCACAATATACCTCAAAATTCTTGTGTATGTCAGGCACAATTAATACTTGTGCCATTGTTAATTTCCTTTTTAGCTCTTGGAAGCTTTTCTCACAGGCTTCCGTCCATTCAAACTTCTTGCCTTTCTTGAGCAACTGCGTCATTGGCTTTGCTATGGCGGAGAATCCTTCAATAAATCTCCGGTAATAGCCAGCCATTCCCAAGAAACTTCGTACGTCTGTTACGCAAGCTGGTGGTTTCCAGCCAAGTACGGCCTTGACCTTTTCCGGGTCTACTGCAATACCTTCTTGGGTGAGTACGTGGCCCAGAAAACCCACCTGTCTTAGCCAAAATTCACATTTGCTGAATTTGGCGTACAGTTGATGTTTCCTGAGTTCTCCTAGTACAATCCTGAGATGCTCGGCGTGCTCTTCTGGTGTTTTGGAGTATATCAAAATATCATCGATGAATACCACAACAAACTTGCCCATATACTTCATAAATACTTTGTTCATGAGGTGAACAAAATATGCGGGGGCATTGGTTAGCCCAAATGGCATTACTGTGAACTCATACAGTCCATATCTGGAAGTGAAGGCTGTCTTGGGAATATCTTCTAATCGCACTTTTAATTGGTGGTATCCTGATCTCAAGTCAATTTCTGAGAAGACTTTGGCCTGTGCGAGCTGATCAAATAAATCATTTATTCGGGGCATTGGGTATTTGTTCTTGATTGTGACCATGTTAAGAGCTTGATAGTCAATACACAATCTCAGTGTTCCATCCTTTTTCTTGGCAAATAAAATTGGAGAACCCCAAGGTGAGGAACTGGCTCGTATGTATCCTTTCTCCAATAATTCTTTTATTTGCTTCTTCAATTCTACCAATTCGGATGGTGCCATTCTATATGGTTTCTTGTAAATGGGAGTGGTTCCGGGTGCTAGCTCAATGCTGAATTCTATCTCTCGGTCTGGTGGCATGCCTGCTAGTTCTTCTGGAAATACGTCTGGAAATTCACACACTACTGGAACCTTGTTCAGCTCAGAAACGTCCACCTTGTTTAATCTCGGTTGCCGAGGTATTTGTCTCTCTTTGGCTGAAACTTTTATTGTCTTCCCGTGATGGTGTGTGAGAATCACGGTCCAGTTGAAGCAGTCAATAAAACCTTTGTTAGTGGTTAACCAATCCATCCCTAGGATGACATCCAGTCCTTTGCTTTCCAATACAATAAGGTTGGCGTAAAACTTCAATCCTTCAAATTCAATAACCACACCTTGACAATAACTCTGGGTCACTTGCTTAATCCCAGGGGATTTGATGATCATGGACTTTTCCAAGGGAAGCATCGAAAAATTATTTTGCAAAGCAAAACTCTTCGAAATGAATGAGTGAGAAGCTCCAGAATCAAACAAAACCATGGCAGGTATTGTGTTGACGGGGTACGTACCGAGTACGATATCTGGAGTGTTCTGTGCTTCCTCTTTGGTCACGTGATTCAGGTGACCCTTTCGGTGGTTGTTATTGGGGTTGAAATTGTTTCGCTTTGGCGCTGAATTATTTCCACCATTGTTAGGCTTCGGGGTTGAGTTCCTTGGCTTGGGGCACTCCTTGGCATAGTGCCCTTCTTCTCCACAAGCGTAACAAGTAACGCCTGGGCGATATGTGAACTCCTTGTCTCTTGCATGGAAATTCTTGATTGGGCGTGAATTATTCGTCGGGGTTTTGTGTGTACCACCCTTCTGAATTTCCGTCTTGCTTCTGTGGTTGCGAGCAAAAGTAGACTGGTCCCTTTTGCGTTTGCGGAAATCTTCTAAGCTGTGTCGCTCATTTTCCAGAGTAATGGCCTTATCCACCAGTGTTTTAAAATCTGGAAAGGTATGCACAACCAGCTGGCATTTAAGTGCGGGTGCCAGGCCTTCCAAGAATTTTTCCATCTTCTTGCTCTCGGTCATGCGCTCTTCATTTGCGTAGCAAGACAGTAGAGTGAATTGGCTGTTGTATTCTGACACTTTCATGGTCCTTTGCTTGAGGTCATCAAATTCTCTCTTCTTGATTTTCATAACACTCTTAGGAATGTGTGCCCCACGAAAACCTTCTTTGAAATCCTCCCAGGTTATTTCATTTTCATTGGGATGCATGTGCAGGAAGTTTTCCCATCACGATGCAGCTGCTCTGGTGAGATAATGTGGTGCATACAATACTTTTTCATGGTCTAAACACTGTTCAATAATTAATTTTCTCTCCATGTCTCGAAGCCAGTCGTCGGCCTCAAGAGGCTTGTCAGTATGAGAAAATGTTGGGGGAAACGTCTTCTGTAACTCAGATAACTTGGATTGCTGCTGATACTGACCATGGTGATTTCCCATATTGATGAATTGGTTCATCATTTCCTGGTGTTGCTGCTAACTCTGTTCATACAGACGACACACTTGGGTAAATGATGTTTCACTGTCCTGTTGACTTGTCTGTCCCTGGGTGAAATTGTTGTTTGGTGGTGTGCCATAATTTTCTTCGGGCTGATTTGGCATGGAGCGCGTCCACAGACGAGACATCTTTCACTCTGGGGATATATTTTGTGAAACTCGTAAGACAAGAAAGAGAGTCGCAAAAGCCAATAAAATCACACATAAAACTCCAAGACTTTTTTTTTTGAAAATACACGTTTGCGCGCGGAGAAGGACTATTACAAATCTTACACACAAGCATAATTATACATTACATCACTCAGGATATGCGTACATAATCCTGACATGTTATTGAGACTAGTGCACTTCTCCAGATCCTACATGATGCACAAACAGGCTACTTCTCACAACCTATGTACATATAAACATATCACACAAGTCGGTACATCGCAAGGCGTCTAAACGTACTCAGTCGGGGATGGTGAGGATCTCCCTAGGCCTGCCAAGGGTGAGACGCAGTGACGCTGGGGACTCAACCTCCTCCTCGCTAATAGGTTCCAGACGAGAAGCGCTGCGCTGAGCTGATGGAGCAGGTGCCATAGGTGGAGTAACACGAATATGAGTGGGCGAAATAGGTGCAGTAGCACGTATGGGAGTGGGTGCAATAAGTGGTGCAGAGCGAACGGGAGTGGATGCAATAGCTTGGTTGAATTCCTCAGTGGTAGGCAGGCGACGAGCAGTGGCGAGAATGGTAGGTGAATGAGAAGCTGAGGACAAGATAAAAGTCAGCGGTGGAGCGGTGTGCAGGAGTTCCCTCCTGTTGGCGGCACAGCCATGGACTGAGTCCATGCGGGCAGCTACGAGGTCGTCCACCATGCTGTCGAAGGCTGCCTCCAAGGCTCGGAGGTACTCGACAAGCATCTCAAAGGCCTCGTCTCGCTCTCCTCTGGGGCAAGAGAATGAGTAGTCACAGGTGTATGGCACGTGGCATGGAAGGTAGCGGTAGCGACGGGTCTTCATAGTAGGAAGGACATCCCGAAGACGAGCTATCGCCTCGCGGGCAGCCATCTGCATATCATGCCTTTCTGTAGGCATGGCTCTCCCCAAGAATCGGAAGCGGCGTATCTTAGCACGCCCTCCCCTGAATTGTACCGCGGCCTAGTGCATGGTCAGACTGTCGTTGATCTTGTGTGGATAAAGTGTGAAGACTGGGCGCACGGATGGCCCCATCGCGACTTGAACGATGAAGGAGAGGAGCTTGACGAACCCCTCAGGCACGTTGGCAAACATTTGCGACTCACAATCGTTGCCGGCCATCTACAAAAGTAGGCAAAAATTCTGAGCGATCAGATCATAAATTTTATGCTGACTGTCAGAAAATGGACTACATTTGTAAAAACATGAATAAACTCTATCACGCTAATAACCGATTAGCGATCGCACCTAGTGGCTTCCTATAGTCAACCTGGCTTTGGTACCAAGTCTGTCACGACCGGTTTTTCAATAAAATGCTTATTGAGAAAATCGATCTTTTGATCCCAGTATAGGAAAAGTTATCCTCACTGGTAGACAAATACTTGAGAAACAGAGGACCAGTAGCATTCAATATATTATAGGGTTGAACTGAGGCTGCTCAACAATTTATTACAAACTCGCCAATATCTTACATAAGGGCGGTTATGACACAGGGGTGTGGTGACATGCTACTAGCTCGAGATAAAAAGTGGTGGTGGATAACTTGACTCCTAACTGGCAGCTCATCGAGCGTCGAGGTGAGGCTCGATGGATTTATTTCTGGGGTGGCGGAAGCAGATATGATACAGTGACCAAATGCAAGATCGCACGGGATTGACTGGGACTCCCCTAGGCATCGAACTCGCTATCGAACTCTTCATCCATGAGATCAGCTTCATCAACATCTGGCCAAATCAACAAGCCAGGTGAGTACTTTGAAAGTACTCGCAAGACAGTTCGGACAAAAGATATAACAAATGTATGCATGACTGCGTCATGATCAAAAATAATGATGCTCATTCCAATAAAAATATTATTTTTGCACAACTTGATAAGTAAAACAAATAACTGAAACCCGATCGGGTGTCTGGAGCGACGCCTCGAAAGGTAAACAAATAAAGCTCATGCCGCAGTCGGGCGTCTAAGCGACGCCACATAAAGGGCTTATAAAAGAAATGCCACAGTCGGACGTCTGAGCGACATCGCAGAAAGGGCTTATAAAAGAAGTGCCACAATCGGACGTCAGAGCGACATCGCAGAAAGGGCTTATAAAAGAAGTGCCACAGTCAGACGTCTGAGCGACGTCACAGAAAGGGCTTGTAAAAGAAATGCCACAGTCGGACGTCTGAGTGACATCACAGAAAGGGCTTGTAAAAGAAATGCCATAGTCGGACGTCTGAGCGACATCACAGAAAGGGCCTATATCAAATGTAAATAACAAGTCTGCCACAGTCGGACGTCTGAGCGACATCACAGAAAGGGCTTATAACAAAAGTAAATAACGAGTTAGTCCATCCACAGGAATAAACTTTCAACCGGATTTAAAACTCATGTAGTCCACCGGGTTTTTGTCACTGAGGTTGATATCTGACAAGATAAGATGAACACAGTACTTGGACATGTACAAGATGATTTAAAGGATTTGTGACTCTGCAGAGTTTGTACTAACTGACCATAGCCAACGGATTTCCGTAGTCACGAAGGACTAGTTCCATTTATGGTATTTCGGTAGAAACACATTTAACCAGTACACACCCATTCCACCTCACGATGCCAGGAATCACCCTAGACAACGTCCAAGAAAAACTTTGAGATGGGGAGGTCACAACCTCGAATAGCATGGGATCAAATTTCTATACGCGCGCTCTAAGGGGTGCCCCCCTCTCGGTCCCAACCGGAAACACCCATGCCCCCTGACCGGATGACGGGCTTTAATCCAGGGCCATGGAACCCTCATCCCGGCCTCTCTATTTGGTGTGTACCAGGGAAAATGGTTTGCAACTTACTAGGCCATATTCCTTACGGAAAACATGTGGCAGTACAGGAATGGAAATGAATGGGAATGTGATTTCATTCACGATGACATTGAAGTCAAATAGACTGGCGTAAGACTGGCATGCCACAACACTGCCATCTTACCCATCCTCATGCCATCACATGGCCATGCAAATATGTATCCAACAACATATGGCTTTCCGAAACTTACTTTCCTCTTTTGTGCATGAAATATAACATTCAAAGAAATTTTCATAAACATGCCATGAAACTCCTAAATGCAAACATGAAACAAACACTCATCATATCAAGAGTTCAAACATGCTTTCCTGGTTCGGAGTAGTCGGAGTCTAAGTGGGTGAAGTTCGCAGCTCCGTCACCTCCTCCGGTATCTACGGTATAAGAAAATACGTACGTAACATAAATACCGCGAGGTGCACAAAAATTAATCCAAATAATTTTCAAATAAATCTGATAAAAAAACTAGACAAAATTTTAAAGAGAACAGAAAAAGAATCAAACAAAAATCCTTTTCTGTTTAAAAGTTATAAGGGTTTTGATTCAGGGACCTTTCTGTAATGAAACAGAAAACTCTCAGGGGCCTAAGCAGAAAAGTCCCAGAAACGATTCAGTTTGGAAAGCGTATTTTGCCAGAATACGCTTTCAGAAAATGGTTCAAAAAAACAACAGAGAGGCTGACGGGCGGGTCCCACCCGTCAGGTTTGAATATTCAAAAGAGGCGGCAGAGCTTGACGGTGCCCGAGAGCCGCGGTGGTCGCCGGCGGCGATCCACGGCGAGGCAGGGGGATCGGGGGGTACCTCCATGTTCAGTACGTCCTTCCGCATCGGTGGGTGGTGGTGGTGGTCGCCGGCGAGCACTGTGTCGACGGCGGCCCTTGCTCCGGTGGACGGTGGTTCGGGAGGGGTTGGCTCTCGCCGGAGAGTGCTGCGAAGGGCAAATTGAAGTGGGGGTTAGTCTACTGGGTGCTCGAGGGGATTGCAGATGAGGTTTGGGAGCCGGGGACAGCCTCATCGGAGCAAATCGAGGTGGAGGCCGAGGCGGAACGGGGCGGCCGGAGTCGGGGGAGGAGACCTCCTCGAGGTCCTCCTAGTGGCCTGGCGGAGTGTTGAGGAGGTGTAGGGATGGTGTGTGCACGAGAGCGAGCTCAGGGCTCCCTTTTATAGGAGATCCGAGGCGGTGGCCGTGAACGGAGTTCTCCGGCGATGGTTACGGCGGCGCAGAGCTTGGTCGGGGAGGCTTAGGGAGTTGGGCGTCAACGTGGAGGTCTACTGGCTCCATTTTGGCACTAAACATGCTTGGATTAGGAGCTCTGGGTGGATTCGACGTAACGGGGCGGCGCGGGCCCGTCGGCGGCAGAGGGCGTGCCATGTGCTTGCCGGGCCACGGCGACGGTGCTGCGGGGGTGCGCTGGCATGCATGAGCCACGTGGAGGGCTAGGGAGCAAAGGGCGGCGGAGAACGGTGTAACGGGTCGGAGCAGGCTCCGTTCGGCCGCCACGGGTGGCCCTGCCACCGCAGAGGCTGCCGACGTTGAAGATGCTCACCGCCACCGACGCCTGCGTCCGTCCAAGCGGGCGTGCGGTGCTCTGGCCAGGGGGAAGAGGCCGTGCGCAAAGCGCCAGGGTGCACGGGCGACCAGTGCCAACACTCTGACGAAAATGACGCTGCAACACTGAACTTTCTGAAAGTGCACAGGAACAGTGCCGGCCAAGTGTTCGACGAAATGATTTTGGTATGTGGGAGGTTCTCCTAGAGCTGGTTTTTGGTGGAGTGGTCTCTCATTGCAACCGGGGGTTGCCTGAATTTTGGTGGAATTTTTTGAGAAGTGGAGATATGAATTTCACCAAATTTGACAAATCTGGTCCAAACTAGCAGAGAGTGAAATTTGAAAATTTTGAAAAGGAGAAGAGTGGATCTTGTTGGTTCTAAGTTGTGGGTGCTAAGGACTACCCAGAGGAGTTGATTTGAGACCAAAGTTCAAAGGCATTAAGGTACTTGTTTTGCAAATTACCTAGGCTCAAAATAGAAGACAGAATTGTTTTGGGAAAAGAATTAAATGAGATAAAATCCAAAAATGGATTTAACTAGTTGGGACAGAATGTTTGGGTTGTCCCAAAGTGGAAGGAGGGGTTTTGGGAGAATTTTACCATAAGAGGTATGGTAAAACAAGAATGGATCAAAACCAAAGAAAAACCCAAAACCAAAAAGGTTTTCTTTTTAGAAGAAACTAAATCCAAGAAAAGATTTTCAGAAGGAAAACTCAGAAGAGAGGTTTTTAAGAAGGATTTAAATGACCTTCTTTAAACCAAGCAAGGCTCTTTCTGAAAACAAAAACCACAAAATTTTTGGAGTGTCACATTCGCCAATGTTATAAGTTTTGGCACGTACTTCTCAGCTTTGATACCTGCGAGCCTGTTGCTGATAAAATGCGGAACGGGCTTTTGGGACGTCGCACTCCTCCTCCAGGGCATCTAAATTGTCCTGCCGATCAAGCTCGGCTTCTCTCTCTCTTCATACATGCGCACACGAGGTGAGTCATGAATAATATCGCAGGGCAATACCGCCTCTGCGCCGTACACCATGAAGAAGGGTGTCTATCCGGTAGTGCAATTTGGCGTGGTCCGCGGCCCCCATAGTACAGAGTCAAGCTCCTCGACCCAGTGCGTGTCTGATTCCTTCAGAGATCGCACTAGTCTGGGTTTGATGCCACTCATAATAAGACCGTTTGCTCGTTCAACTTTCCCGTTTGTTTGAGGGTGATAGAGAGGCGTAATCGAGCTTAATACTGATACGTCTCCGTCGTATCTATAATTTTTGATTGTTCCATGCCAATATTATTCAACTTTCATATACTTTTGGCAACTTTTTATACTATTTTTTGGGACTAACATATTGATCCAGTGCCCAGTGTCAGTTCCTGTTTGTTGCATGTTTTATGTTTCATAGAAACCCAATATCAAATGGACTCCAAACGGGATAAAAATGGACGGAGAATTATTTTGGAATATTTATGGTTTTGGGGAAGTAAAATCAACGTGAGACGGTGCCTAAGGGGGCCACAAGGCAGGGGGCGTGCCCCAGGGAGGCAGGCGCGCCCTGGACCCTCCCGGGCACCCTGTAAGGCGGTTGACGCTCTTCTTTTGCCGCAAGAAAGCTAATTTTATGAGAAAAATCTGGGCAAAAGATTCACCCCAATCGGAGTTACGAATCTCCAGATATAAAAGAAACGGTGAGAGGGCAGAATCTGAGAACGCAGAAACAGAAAGAGATAGAGAGATAGCTCCAATCTCGGAGGGGCTCTCACCCCTCCCACGCCATGGGAGCCAAGGACCAGAGGGGAAACCCTTCTCCCATCTAGGGAGGAGGTCAAGCAAGAAGAAGAAGATGGGGGGCTCTCTCCCCCTTGCTTCCGGTGGCGCCGGAGCGCTGCCGGGGGCCATCATCATCACCGCAATCTTCACCAACACCTCCATCATCTTCACCAACATCTCCATCACCCTCCCCCATCTATATTCGGCGGTCCACTCTCCCGCAACCCATTGTACCCTCTACTTAAACATGGTGCTTTATGCTTCATATTATTATCCAATGATGTGTTGCCATCCTATGATGTTTGAGTAGATTTTCGTTGTCCTATCGGTGATTGATGAATTGCTATGATTGGTTTAATTTGCTTGTGGTTATGTTGTTTTCCTATTGTGCCCTCCGTGTCGCGCAAGCGTGAGGGCTCCCCGCTGTAGGGTGTTGCAATACGTTCATGATTCGCTTATAGTGGGTTGCTAGAGTGATAGAAGCTTAAACCCGAGTAAGGGGATTGTTGCGTATGGGATAAAGGGGACTTGATGCTTTAATGCTATGGTTGGGATTTACCTAAATGAATCTTTAGTAGTTGCGATGCTTTCTAGAGTTCCAATCATAAGTGCATATGATCCAAGAAGAGAAAGTATGTTAGCTTATGCCTCTCCCACATAAAACTTGCTATCGGTCTAGTAAGTAGTCAATTGCTTAGGGACAATTTCACAACTTCTACCACCACTTTTCCACACTCGTTATATTTAATTTATTGCATCTTTATCTAAACAGACCCTAGTTTATATTTACGTGTTCTTTATTATCATGCAAACCTATCCAACAACACCTACAAAGTACTTCTAGTTTCATACTTGTTCTAGGTAAAGCGAACGTCAAGCGTGCGTAGAGTTGTATCGGTGGTCGATAGAACTTGAGGGAATATTTGTTCTACCTTTAGCTCCTCGTTGGGTTTGACACTCTTACATATCGGAAGAGGCTACAACTGATCCCATATACTTGTGGGTTATCAAGACCTTTTTCTGGTGCCGTTGCCGGGGAGTCATAGCGTGGGGTGAATATTCTCGTGTGTGCTTGTTTGCTTTATCACTAAGTAATTTTTATTTGCTGTTCTTAGTTGTTTTCTATCTTTAGTTATGGGTTGGAAACGCAAAATACCAAAAAAAAATTAGTTGTACCTACTGAATCAATGGTTGAAGAACCACTCAAAATCTATCATACTACTGAAGCTTTTTACTTGGATCATCTTAGATCCCTTTGTGCTCGTGCTGAAACCCCAACTAGCTTAGTTGAGGGAAAATCTTTAGATGAGCATGCTTGTTATGTGCAACACCGTATATTTGAAAAAGGGAAACTTTTACTGGATCAAATTCATCGTTTGCAATGTTATGCTTGGAATTTGTGTGAAATATATGATATTACTTGTTGTTCTGAAAACCCTAAGAAACACCTTCCCTACCAATGTGAGTTTATTGATAATGGAATCGTATCTTCGTATGCTAAGGGTGTTTATAATTACTATGATGTTCAACAAGTTGAAGAATTTGTTGCTTTTAAGGGTGCTTATGAAATTGCTTCTTTGATTGAAAAGTATGATGCTACTCCCTACAAATCTGAAAATTTTGCCATACTTGAATATTTTTATGATAATTATGCTTCTAATGCCTATGTTAAACTATATATTGAGGACTCCTCCACTGTCCAAGAAGAGACTAATATTTTGCAGGAGTCTATGGAAGAAGAAATTAATAAAACTGTGAGCTCATTGGATGAAAAAGATGATGAGGAGAGCAAAGAACAAAAGGAGGAAGAGCGGATTAGCTACCCGTTCCCACCTTCTAATGAGAGTAACTCTTCAATTCATACATTGTTTAATTCCCCTTCGTGCTTACGAAAGGATGATTGCTATGATGATTGTTATGATCCCGTTGATTCTCTTGAAATATCCCTTTTTGATGATGCTTGCTATGCTTGTGACCAAAATGCCAAAATGAATTATGCTTATGGAGATGAACTTGCTATAGTTCCTTATGTTAAACATGAAATTGTTGCTATTGCACCCACACATGATAGTCCTATTATCTTTTTGAATTCTCCCAATTACACTATATCGGAGAAGTTTGTGCTTATTAGGGATTATATTTATGGGTTGCCTTTTACCGTTGCACATGATGATTTTGATAGATATAATATGCATGTGCTTGCTTCTCCTACTTGCAATTATTTTGAGAGAGGAACTATATCTCCACCTCTCTATGTTTCCAATATGATGAAATTGCAAGAAACTGCTTATACTATGCATTGGCCTTTACTTAGTGTGCATGAATTGTTCTTTTATGACATGCCGATGCATAGGAAGAGAGTTAGACTTCATTGTTGCATGATATATGTTACTTTGTGCTCACTACTAAATTACAATCATTGTTAATTAAAATAGGCTTTGATATACCTTGGGATCCGGGTGGATCCATTTCTTGAGCACTATATGCCTAGTTTAATGGCTTTAAAGAAAGCGCTGCCAGGGAGACAACCCGGAAGTTTTAGAGAGTCATTTATTTCTGTTGAGTGCTTTTATATAGTCTAAAAACAAAAAAATAAAGAGGGGAACCCAAAACTTTTCAAAAAGGAGAGTGAAAGTGAGAAAGACAAGCATTGTTGAAGTGGGAGCTAGCCTTGAACTTTGTTCATGCTCACGGAAACTTTGTGAATCTTGATTACAGAAACTTTTCAACAAAAATAAGTATCCCCTTGTAAAATTCCATTGTATTATAAAAATAATGTGCTAAGGTTTGCCTTTAGGATGTTTACAATGCTTGTTGGTTTGTATGGTGCAGGACAGAAAATTTGGCTGTAGTGTGCGATTTTACATTTTTTACTGGAACATCAAATGGTTCTGATTCTTTTTGCAATGTCTTTCTGTACAAATTTTTTATTGTTCCTAATTTTGGTAGAAGTTTTGGGTTAACAGAAGTATGGTGAATGTTCAGATTTCTACAGACTGTTCTGTTTTTGATGCATAGTTTACTTGTTTTGATGAAACTATCAATTCCTATCAGTGGATTAAGCCATGAAAAAGTTATATTACAGTAGACATTATGCAAAAACAAAATATGAATTGGTTTGCAACAGTACTTAGAGTAGTGATTTGCTTTATTATACTAACGGATCTTA
Source organism: Triticum aestivum (assembly GCF_018294505.1). Lineage (NCBI taxonomy): Eukaryota > Viridiplantae > Streptophyta > Magnoliopsida > Poales > Poaceae > Triticum > Triticum aestivum. The sequence goes on along the minus strand of NC_057795.1, from coordinate 80,091,650 downwards.
CCGAGTTTTCTGTTGAAGTTTTGTGTGGATGTAGTGTTTGATCGAGAATGTCTCGATATGAGGAAAAGGAAGAGAGGCAAGAGCTCAAGCTTGGGGATGCCCAAGGCACCCCAATTAAATATTCAAGGAGACTCAAGCGTCTAATCTTGGGGATGCCCCGGAAGGCATCCCCTCTTTCTTCAACAAGTATCGGTATGTTTTCGCATTCGTTTTGTTCATGCAATATGTGCAAGTCTTGGAGCGTCTTCTGCATTTAGTTTTCATTTTTATTGTATGAACCATGCTGGTATGAGATAGTCCTTGTTTGATTTATAGAATGCTCTTTGCACTTCACTTATATCTTTTGAGTATGGCTTTATAGAATGCTTCATGTGCCTCACTTATATCAATTGAAGTTTGGATTGCCTGTTTCTCTTTACATAGAAAACCGCCATTTGTAGAATTGCTCTTTTGCTTCACTTATATTTGTTAGAGCGTGGGCATATCTTTTGTAGAAAGAATTAAACTCTCTTGCTTCACTTATATCTATTTAGACAGATGAGAGGAATTGGTCATTCACATGGTTAGTCATAAAATCCTACATAAAACTTGTAGATCACTGAATATGATATGTTTGATTCCTTGCAATAGTTTTGCGATATAAAGATGGTGATATAAGAGTCGTGCTAGTTGAGTAACTGTGAAATTGAGAAATACTTGTGTTGAGGTTTGCAAGTCCCGTAGCATGCACGTATGGTGAACCGTTATGTAACGAAGTTGCAGCATGAGGTGTTCTTTGATTGCTTTCCTTTCGAGTGGCGGTCGGGGACGAGCGATGGTCTTTTCCTACCAATCTATCCCTCTAGGGGCATGCGTAGTAGTACTTTGCTTTCAGGGCAAGTAGACTTTTGCAATAAGTATATGAGTTCTTTATGACTAATGTGAGTCCATGGATTATACGCGCTCTCACCCTTCCATCATTGCTAGCCTCTACGATACCGTGCATTGCCCTTTCTCACATCGAGAGTTGGTGCAAACTTCGCCGGTGCATCCAAACCCCGAGATATGAAGCGCTCTATCACACATAAGCCTCCTTATATCTTCCTCAAAACAGCCACCATACCTACCTATCATGGCATTTCCATAGCCATTCCGAGATATATTGTCATGTAACTTCCATCATCATCATTTACATGACTTGAGCATTCATTGTCATATTGCTTTGCATGATCGTAAAATAGCTAGCATGATGTTTTCATGGCTTGTCCTTTTTTTATGTCATTGCTACGCTAGATCATTGCACATCCCGGTACACCGCCGAAGGCATTCATATGGAGTTATATCTTTGTTCAAGATATCGAGTTGTAATATTGAGTTGTAAGTAAATAAAACTGTGATGATCATCATTATTAGAACATTGCCCTAGTGAGGAAAGGATGATGGAGACTATGATTCCCCCACAAGTCGGGATGAGACTCCGGACTTTATGGAAAATAAAACAGGCCAAAGAAGCCCGAATAAAAAAAGATGCCAAAGAAGCCCACCAAAAAAATAAAAAAAGAGAAAAAGATAAAAAAATGAGAGCAAAAGAGAGAAGGGGCAATGTTGCTATCCTTTTACCACACTTGTGCTTCAAAGTAGCACCATGTTCTTCATTGAGAGAGTCTCCTATTCTTTCACTTTCATATACTAGTGGGAATTTTCATTATAGAACTTGGCTTGTATATTCCGATGTTGGGCTTCCTCAAATGCCCGAGGTCTTCATGAGCAAGCAAGTTGGATGCACACCCACTTAGTTTCAGTTTGAGCTTTCATACACTTATAGCTCTTGGTGCATCCGTTGCATGGCAATCCCTACTCCTCGCATTGGCATCAATTGATGGCATCTCCATAGCCCGTTGATTAGCCGCGTCGATGTGAGACATTCCCCCTTTTTGTCTTCTCCACATAAACCTCCATCATCATATGCTATTCTACCCATAGTGCTATGTCCATGGCTTGCGCTCATGTATTGCGTGAGGGTTGAAAAGGCTGAAGCGCATTAAAAAGTGTGAACCAATTGCTCGGCTTGTCATAGGGGTTGTGCATGATTTGAATGCTTTGTGTGGTGAAGATGGACCATAGCGAGACTATATGATTTTATAGGGATGAGCTTTCTTTGGCTATGTTATTTCGATAAGACATAATTGCTTGGTTGGTATGCTTGAAGTATTATTGTTTTTATGTCAAATGATAGACTATTGCTTTGAATCACTCATGTCCTAATATTCATGCCATGATTAGACATATTATCAAGATTATGCTAGGTAGCATTCCACATCAAAAATTATCTTTTTTATCATTCACCTACTTGAGGACGAGCAGGAATTAAGCTTGAGGATGCTGATATGTCTCCGTCGTATCTATAATTTTTTATTGTTCCATGCCAATATTATTCAACTTTCATATACTTTTGGCAACTTTTTATACTATTTTTTGGGACTAACATATTAATCCAGTGCCAGTTCATGTTTGTTGCATGTTTTATGTTTTGCAGAAACCCAATATCAAATGGAGTCCAAACGGGATAAAAACGGACGGAGAATTATTTTGGAATATTTATGATTTTTGGGAAGTAAAATTAATGCGAGACGGTGCCCGAGGGGGCCACGAGGCAGGGGGCGCGCCCTAGGGAGGCAGGCGCGCCATGGACCCTCCTGGGCACCCCGTAAGGCGGTTGACGCTCTTCTTTTGCCGCAAGAAAGCTAATTTTATGAGAAAAATCTAGGCGAAAGATTCACCCCAATCGGAGTTACGGATCTCCGGATATAAAAGAAATGGTGAGAGGGCAGAATCTGAGAACGCAGAAACAGAAAGAGATAGAGAGATAAATCCAATCTCGGAGGGGCTCTCGCCCCTCCCACGCCATGGGAGCCAAGGACCAGAGGGAAACCCTTCTCCCATCTAGGGAGGAGGTCATGGAAGAAGAAGAAGATGGGGGGCTCTCTCCCCCTTGCTTCCTGTTGGGGATATAACTACTGAGTGTAAACCGGCTAGGAGGGCCCGGTTCACCCACAACTACATTGAAGCCCATGAAGATCCAGAAGATGGCATTTTACTAATGAATCTTAGAGGCCCAGAGCCCAAGGGCGGATTAAGGCCCATAGTGGTAAACCGCCATGGTTATGTAACTTGTAAGGTAAGTTAGGAAAGGAGAGACCGAGCCGGACACTTGTATGAGTCGGCCTCAGGACTCTGTAGACCGGCCGGGCGTTAACCTATGTATATAAAGGGATGACCCAGCGGTGGTTCAGGGACAGAGAAGAACAACTCGAGACTCAGGCAAAGCGTATTTGCTCCCTGGTCATCGAAACCCAATCAATCCCATGACAACTAGACGTAGGCTTTTACCTTCATCGAAAGGGCTGAACTAGTATAAAACTCCCGTGTCCCTTGTCCGGTTTAACCCCTTCAAGATAACCCGTTGCGATGGCTCTGCGACTAAGTCCTTCCATGAGGACATCTGACGTGTTAATTCCACGACAGTTGGCGCCCACCGTGGGGCTATCGCACGATGGTTTCGAGTTCTTGAAGGGCAGCTCTGAAGGACTCAAGGGGTACGTGGTTGGCCAAATGACCAAGAGTCGTCGCAGCAAGCTCTACATCGACGATGAAGGATGGGGCCCCGAGGCCGGCTCAATTGAGTACTACCGGGTCCCCTTTGGCAGAATTCATGTCTTCATCGGCAAGATCGGCGAAGCGGGCCCTGAGCCGGACATGGGCGCCGACCTCATAGAGACGGCTCAGCGTGCGAGTCCAGCCCAGTTTAGGCCCACCATGAAGCGCACATTCGTAGGATGTGTCCATGGGATCGGATCTGAACCAGTGTCTGGAGGCGAGACGGCTGTTTATTCCGACGGCGAGTCATCCACTGGCGAAACTGAGTCCCTGTACCAGGTTCATGATGGTGTGTTCGAAGGATATTATGATGGCAACAGTATTCCGGACCTCCTTGAACCGCCAAGTCAGGTTGCTTTTTACATGGCCGGAACACAGCCCACTTTGCAGTCTTCATCTACAACGGCAATGAATACCGGATCAGCAGCCGCGGCAGGAGCCCCGGCCCGCCGACCGGCTCAAGTCCTCTCCGGTTTGATGGATGCCTGGGCAACCTTGTTAACCACGGCAGTTACCCCGGAGACGCAGGATCAGCACAATGCAAACATTGCGAAGTTGAAGGACCAGATAACACAGGCTAAGGAGGACCTGGCAATTGAGGATGGTAGGATGGCTGAAGAACGGGCCGCTCTGGATGCCCAGTCACAGCAGATACAGGCGAAAAATTACCGTCTCATGTTGGATCGGAATGCATTAGATGATGTACTGCGAAGGAAGTACCGGTCTCGTCTGTCGTCGGTCTACGAAGGACTGAACCTCTTTCATACACCAGGCGCTGGGCCGAGCAATCCGGTAGTTGCAAACCGGACCGATGCGCCTAGGGCAGCACCAGATCAACCACGGATGACAGAACCACCTCGATGAACAGATAACCCGCCACAATACGTGTCCACACCGCCAGGTCACTTCTCGATCCCTTTGGATAACATGATTGTCGCAGCATCTCGCCTGGCAGCCATTCCAATGGAGGGTGATTCACTAGCGGCGATTGAAACGCGGCGGGCTAGGGACCTTCTTCAAACCGCCGTGGTGCAGTAGCAGGCTTATTCCTATAGCCGAGATAGAATTCATTCAACTCCTCATCCGAGCCCAAGCTATAGCAGGCACGTGGATGAATCGGAAGTGTCTAGTAGTGTGCGACGCCATAATGCTCAAGACGTGGTGGATAATGGCAGAGCATGAAGGGAGGCCGCTTTGGGTCGTCATCAACCCGCCCCGGTTCAGCCAGCGGCGTCAGTAGACCGAGGCACCGGGCTTGCTTTTAGTTCCTAGGGAGTGTCGTGTCTCATCCCGGCTCTCCGTAATGTGCGACTGCCCAAGGACTTCAAGGGTCCATGTAAGGTGCCTGATTACACGGCAGATCAGCCACCTGAGGCGTGGGTCGAAAGTTATGAGATGGCGATGGAGATGCTAGATGTGGATGAAGCGGCCTGTGCAAAGTACTTCATGATGATGTTGGAAGGGACAGCCCTAACTTGGTTGAAAATTTTACCACCTAACTCCATCGAGTCATGGGATCAGTTGAAGGCCCGGTTTATAGCCAATTTCAAAGACACGTGCAAACAGCCTATGTCCATTGTGGATCTGGATGCTTGTGTTCAAGGGGAGAACGAGTCAACAACTCATTGGGTGCACCGGGTTTCAGAAGTGTTGCATTCGTCCGACCGGATTAACGCTGGTCAAGCGATTATAATGCTGGAGCGTAATTACCGGTTTAAGTCACTAAAGATGAAGTTGGGACGGCTCAAGCGCCACTGCAACGACATGGGAACCCTTATGGCAGCCTTGGTCAAATATGTCGATTCTGATAATACCAAGGATCCTGATTCTGATGAGGAGAAACCGGAGAACGGAAAGAAGAACGGCGGTGCAAAGGGACAGCATCACAACCAAGGAGGCCATGGGAATAATGGTAAGCGCAAAGCAGATAGTTCAGATCTTGTAGCTAACACCAATATGCAGCGTCGTAAAGGTAAACCGCCCCAGCGCGGTGGAGGGATGAATCTGGAGCATTTGTTAAACCAGCCATGCCCACAGCATGAGACCAAGGAGGCCCCTTCCACACATCTTTGGAAATATTGTTATATCATGAAGGAATTCAAGAATTCCGATGTCTTCCGGTATGATTAGGGTCCGTCGGGTGGTTCAGGTCCAGGGTTTCATGGTGGCGGCAGTTCAAGCTCAGGATTTCAGAATAATCAGGGCAACCAGAATAACCAAGGTGGTAATGGCCAACAGAATAATCAAGGAAACCAGCAGCAGTCAGGTTATCAAAGTCACCCTAAGCAGTTGAACGGTGGGCAGTATCACGTGTTCACTACTAGCCTATGTAAGCGCGATCAGAAGCTTCACAAAAGGGCAGTTAATGCTGTTGAACCGGCAGTGCCACGTTATTTACGGTGGTCCGAGCAGCCCATTGTGTGGAGCAGAGAGGATCATCCGCCCCGGGTTGACAATCCGGGTCAACTGGCTTTAGTGGTGGCACCTCAGGTGGGAGGTTACAAGTTTACCAAAGTCCTAATGGACGGAGGGAGCAGTATCAACATCCTGTACTATGAGACTTTTCGTCGCATGGGGTTGACAGACAAGAGTCTTAAACCGTCCAACACCGTTTTTCATGGTGTAGTACCAGGTAAATCGGCATATCCTGTTGGTAAGATCGCTTTGGAGGTTGTGTTTGGAGATGAGCATGATTCCAGGTCTGAAAAATTGACCTTCGAAGTGGTGAAGATCCGGAGCCCGTATCACGCACTGTTTGGACGGCCGGCTTACGCAAAATTCATGGCGAGACCCTGCTATATCTATTTACAGCTCAAAATGCCGGGTCACAAGGGGACTATAACAGTACATGGAAGTCAAAAGATCGCTTTGGATTGTGAAGAAGGTGATGCGGCTTATGTTGAGTCGGTTTGTGCTATAGAGGAGTTGAAGTTTTATAAGGACAATGTTGATCCGGCAGACATGACCCCTTTGAAGAAGCGCACCACTGAACATGACCCGACCCTGAAATTCAAACCGGCTGATGAGACTAAGCTTGTTGACTTTGTTCCTGGTGATTCATCCAAACAGTTTAGCATCAGCACCAATCTAGATCCAAAATAGGAAAGCGCGCTCATCGAGTTCATCTGTGAGAACCGGGACATTTTTGCATGGAAGCCTTCTGACATGCCAGGTGTACCGAAGGAACTCGCTGAGCACACTCTCAATATTGATCCTAAGTTTAAACCTGTCAAGCAATTTCTTCGCCGCTTTAACGAAGAAAGACGCAAGGCCATTGGTGAAGAGGTAGCCCGGCTGTTGGCTGCTGGATGTATCATCGAAGTATTTCACCCTGAGTGGTTGGCTAATCCGGTACTCGTTCTTAAGAAAAACGGCACTTGGTGTATGTGTGTGGACTACACAGATTTGAACAAGGCTTGTCCGGTAGATCCTTTTGCTCTCCCTGTATTGATCAGATTATTGATGTGACGGCGGGTTGTGAGCGCCTGAGTTTCTTGGATGCTTATTCAAGTTATCAGCAGATTAAAATGGCAGTTAAGGACCAGGAGAAGACAGCCTTCATCACTCCCTTTGGAGCCTTCTGCTATGTTTCTATGCCCTTTGGGCTCAAAAGTGCCCAGGCAACTTATCAGCGTTGTGTGCAAAATTGTCTTCACACGCAGATTGGGCGTATTGTTCATGCCTATGTGGATGACATTGTGGTAAAATCCAGGAAGAAGGAAACCCTGATAGATGACCTCAAGGAAATGTTTGACAATCTTCGGGGTTACAAAATGATGCTTAATCCGGACAAGTGTGTTTTTGGTGTTCCAGCAGGCAAGCTCTTAGGTTTTCTGGTGTCCAACAGAGGCATTGAGGCTAATCCGGAAAAAATCAAAGGGATTACATCTTTGGCTAAACCGAAGTGTATCAATGATGTTCAGTGTTTGGCGGGTCGGATTGCAACCCTTAGCAGGTTTATCAGCCGTTTGGGAGAGAAGGCAATCCCTTTGTACCAGATGTTAAAAAAGACAAACGATTTCGTCTAGAGCGATGCAGCCAATGCGGCGTTTGAGGACTTAAAGCGGCAGTTGATTGAACCGCTGGTTCTTGCTGCTCCGGTTGACAAAGAGCCCTTGTTATTATACGTGGCTGCTAATGCCCGTGTTGTCAGCGTGGCAATTGTGGTGGAGCGCAAGGAGGCTGGTAAGGAATATCCAGTTCAACGGCCGGTTTACTATATCAGCGAAGTACTTATCGAGTCAAAGCAACGGTATCCGCATTGGCAGAAGATGGTTTATGGGGTGTTTATGGCTAGTCGGAAGCTAAAACAATACTTTCAAGGTCATCCCATTACAGTAGTCAGTTCAGCTCCTTTGGGCCATATAATTCAGAACAGGGAGGCAACTGGCCGGGTTGCAAAGTGGGTGATTGAGCTTGGCCCGCATGGGTTGAAGTATATGCCTCGGGCATCAATTAAGTCACAGGCACTTGTTGACTTCATCAATGATTGGACTAAGTTATAGGCACCAGAGGACAAACCGGATAATACATACTGGACTATTCACTTTGATGGATCCAGGCAATTGGAAGGCTCGGGGGCTGGAGTTGTTCTTACTTCCCCTTGAGGTGATAAAATTTGTTATGTTCTCCGCTTAATGTTTCCATGTACTAAGAATGCAGCTGAGTACGAGGCCTTACTCCATGGTCTCCGAGTGGCTAAGGAAATGAACTTAAGCCGGGTTCGCTGTTTTGGAGATTCTGATCTGGTGGCTCAGCAAGTTTCTGGTACTTGGGATTCTAAGGATCCACTCATGGCGGCTTACAGACGCGAGGTGGATACTGTGGCAGGTCACTTTAAGGGTTATCAGGTTGAGCACATTGACCGGTGCAAAAACGAGGCAGCAGATGCTTTAAGCCAGCTGGGATCTCAACGTAAACCGGTACCACCCAATACCTTGTTAGATATCTTGCATAACCCGTCTGTTAAGTTGCCTACAGAGGAGGATTTAGCTGTTCCTGATCCGGAGGCTCAATTGGTGGCCGCTTTACATACCACTCCAGATTGGACAGTTCCATATTTGGCGTATTTAAACCGGGGAGAGTTACCAGATGATGAGGTCTTCGCCAGACAGATAATCCGGCGGTCCAAGTCTATGGTTATTCACAATGGCGAGTTACACCATTACAGTGTTTCAGGCGTTTTCCAACATTGTATTTGTCCTGAAGAAGGACAAGATATTCTACGCGAAATACATGAAGGGGATTGTGGTCACCATGCCGGTTCAAAGTCCCTGGTGGCTAAAGCTTTCCATCATGGGTTCTATTAGTTGACAGCTCATGCTGATGCGGAGGATCTGGTAAAGCGGTGTGACGCTTGCCAGAAATTTTCACTTCGAGCCCATGTTCTGGCTCAGGAGTTACGGATGATTCCTATCACTTGGCTGTTTTCCACTTGGGGGCTTGATATGGTGGGACCTTTTAAGCGCTCCCAGGATAAGAAGACCCACCTCTTGGTGGCGGTTGACAAGTTCACTAAATGGGTTGAAGCAGAGCCCGTCAGCAAGTGTGATGCAGCCACGGCGGTTCAATTTCTCAAAAAGATCATTTTTCGTTTTGGTTTTCCACATAGCATCATCACAGATAATGGCACAAACCTTTCTAAAGGTGAGATGGAGGTTGTCAATGAGAGCACATCCGGCTTGATGTAGCGTCCGTGGCTCATCCCCAGTCCAATGGTCAAGAGATCTTGAAGGGTATTAAGCCCAGGCTTATGGTTCCTTTGAAGCGGACGCCGGGTTGTTGGGTGTAAGAGTTACCATCTGTGTTATGCAGTATAAACACCACCCCAAACCAATCCACGGGTTATACACCTTTCTTCATGGTTTACGGGGCCAAGGCTGTCCTCCCAAGTGATATTCGTCATGATTCGCCCCGGGTTGCAAATTATGTTGAAGCGGACAATGAGGAAGCACGCCAAGAGGCGCTGGACCTGTTAGATGAGAAACGGGACATGGCTTTGGCTCGATTGACGGTTTATCAACAAGACCTACGGCGTTATCACAGCCGCCGGGTTAAGACACGAACCTTTCAAGAAGGCGACTTAGTGCTCCGGCTCATCCAGGATCAGACCGGTATGCACAAGTTATCCCCACCTTGGGAAGGACCCTTTGTGGTTAGCAAAAATTTGCACAACGGATCATACTACCTCATTGACGTTCGAGAAGACTCACGCAGTTCTGAGGAGGAGACCCGGCGGCCATGGAACATAGGTCTCCTTCGGCCTTACTACACATGAGCCATGGGCTTTTCTTATGTACATATTATGACAATGTATATATTATGATCAATATAATAAACCGGCATCCTTGCTACAAGTAGGGCCTCTGCCGTTCTTCCAATATTCCTTGGTTACAAGGGCGCTTCTGCTCTCAAAGCGATGATTCACCTTGTCCATTAAACCGGCTATCATGCCACAACACAGCTTAGGAGCTTAGGGGCTAAAGAGAGTCTGGATGTTATGCACAGCTCAAACATAGGCACCCATTGAGCATAGCTCACAAAGTTACTTGGGGGCTCTTTTGTGCAAAAACCACAAAGAGTTTGAAAGGACCCTTGTAATTGGGTATCGACCCACGGCTTGGAAGCCTGGTGTATTCACCTAAAACCCCGGGTTAACCTGCCTTCATCAAGTAAGCCACTCCTATCCAGGTAATCCTGGCACGACCCGCCGAACATTTGACAAGTCAATCTTATACAGACCCTGAACTTGTCAAACTTAAAACAACGATTGGTTAGTTGGAGGCCCATCTTAAAAGGCTTTGCAAAATGGTTTAACTCACTGGCCTGGCAGCCCATGAAAAGCCTCGAATTTGGGCCTGGCAGCCATTGAAAAGCCTTGACTACATGGTTTCTTGTTTACTTTTTTGCCAAGTTTTCACCTTCTTGATGAATTTATTTTGAACCGATGTCCTTTGACCCGGTGTGCCTTTTCAGTCATCATGTTAACCCGGTGTTTGTTAACCCGGCTTGGTTTTCAACTATAAGTTGTCAGACCATCTTATCAAACCGGTGTTTGTTAACCCGGACTGGCTTTGACTATATGTCGCCAGTATGATCATCTGGTGTTCATTATAACCCGGCATGACTTATTCATCCTATCATTATAGATGAAGGGATATAACAGCTCAAAATTTGGGTTTTCACCCTTACTAAGTGATTTCATATCACAGGTATGAGTTATTCCATATTTATTCTGCTTTGGTTATTAATCAGGCTTTATCTTCGGCACTATGACCCGTCCAGCGGTAAGCCTCCCGGACAGCTCCTTTTATGCACACATAGGGATTGCATAATATTATAAAGATATATAAGCCAGCATTGAAATTGGCATGGCGGATCAAGCAACATATATCCCAGTGCACGATGGCAGCAGATCAAAGTATTTTAACTAGCATATTACAAGGCGCTTTAAGGCCCAAAATATGGAATTGTTCTTTCCACAGAACGGAGTTTATAAAGCATCAATCAGATTGTTGGATCAAGCCTCGTCACCAGGTTGACGTGAAGTTGATGGATCATCTGGCGTCGGTTCAGCCTCCTCCTCCTCATCCAGTGGCTGGAAGTCAACGGTGGTCCAGTCAATCCAGGTTAAGGCCTGAAAGACAGCCTCTTCACTTATAAGTTCAGTCGGATTAACGTCAGGGGCGTAAGTGTGCTTACGGATTGGCGGAATAAGATTTTGCACTTTCGGCATGACAGTGTCAACCCGTTTGTTGTTGGCATCATAGAAAGATCGATGAACCGTCAAGTTTGCTTCTTCTGCCAATTGACTCGCCAGAGGATGCATCACCCTTGTCACATTTTTGAGGGATTCGTTATCAAACTCTGCCCCGTTTTCTTGTTCACTAGGGAAGCCCTTGGCGATATCAACCGGATCCAGGTCAGCTATCCATGCCTTGGCTCGAGTAAGTGCCAACAAAGCGCCAGCCCTAGCAGCAGATCGCTTCATCTCTTCTATATGTGCTAGCGTCATGGATAACCTTGCTAGAGTGTCCTTGATCAATGTTGGGGCCATATTGTTGTACGAGGCTGCACAGATAACCCATTGGGCACCGGTATACAGTTATTCAATCAGAGTATATGCTTCCTTCAGCTTCATCCGCATGTCCGAGCTCAAATGAGCAATACGGCCACCTACAACGGTTTAAGGATTTCATGTTAAACCGACACTTTACACAGATGGTCATCAAGGAATCCTTGGCAAGAGTACTTACCAAAAATTGCAGAAGTCATGGCATTCACTTGGCGCTTCAACCCAGATAGCTCTTCCGCCACCGGTTTAAGCGCTGATTCAGCGTCTTCCGCCCGCTTCAGCAATGCATTTTTCTCAGTCTCCCAGTTGACACGTTATGTCTTGAATCCTTCTTTAAGTTGCTCCATGGATGCTAAAGCGGTTTTTGAGCTCATCCTTGGCCTTGGAAGTTTCGGCTTGTTGGGATTTGATGTTTTCTTGAAGATCAGCAATTTGAGAGCCTTGGTGATTTATATCAGCCTGTCACAATCAGATGAGGAGCATGTAAATAATTTATCAAAAAGTCCCAAGTATATAACAAGTTATACACTTGGAACTTGGGGATAATGTGAATTGCTTCTTTACTACTGATTGTTTGAAGTCCCAAGGATCAATACAAGTTTTAATCTTGGCACTTGGGGGCTAATGTGTGTTTGATCAGGAAAATACACAAGGAAAGTCAACAAAGTACAGTATGGAATATAAAAGTCCCGGTTTGTCTTTGTAAGACAAACCGGCCCTTGGGGGCTACAATACAATGAAGGTACAAACTAAAGAGGAAGGTGTTTGAAAGAGTACCTCATAGCGTTCCTTCATCAGATTCACCAAAACGGCTTCATAATCATGGCTAGTGTAAAGCCGGTTCAAGAATTCAGAATGAAGTTCCTGAGCAGAAAGGCCAACATAGCTAGACAAGTCAGTCTTCCCTTTCCCCTTGCCCATAGCAGCAAATTCATCCTTCGCGGTATGCTTCGATAAAGCAACTGGATTGCCTAGGGCGGTATAAGCAGTACCAGTGATAACAACATCATCATCATCTTTGGCTAGGCTCGGCGGATTGACATTGTCTTTGGTTGGGCTTGGCGGATTGGCAGCAGGGCTTGGCGGTTTGGCCGCAGGACTTGGCGGATTGGCAGCCGAGCTCAGTGGATCAACAATTGGACTTGAAGGCATGGCATGCGGACTTGATGTTTCAACATGTGTCTCCGGGTCAGCCTCCGGCGGATTAGCATCAGTAGCTGGGTCTTGCGGGGCAGAGTCATCCATGACAATATCAGGATTTTCACCAGCATTATCTGGGGTCTTCTCCGGTTCAACATCGTCAGAGGGACCGCTGGTCTTGGCTTTCTTGCTCAATCGGGCCTTGGCACTACAACATCAAAATAAAGATTAGTATGATAAACCAACGCAGGAAGAAACAAACCGAAAAGCAATACACTTACCCAGCGATGGTCTTGAGGGGGGGGGGCAGTTGAGTGGTTGATGAACCGCCAGATGAGTTGGAAGACGCCTGGTAATTCGGGTCAGGCGGATTAAGTGGGTATCGAAAGAAACCCTTCAAAGGATAATGTTTTTCGGGAGAACAAGTAACCTCTAGATGATGCTTCCGAGTTGGTGTATCCAGTAAACTGGAAGAGGTGACTTGCTGGCCACTATGACGGGTTGTGCGACGCCCTTCAGGTTGCCGTGTCTTCAAAGAAAATTTTGGATCCAAATAAGCAAGAGGGTGAGAGCATTTCACTTTTCGAACTGCACGGCGAAATCTTTGAAACGGCACGAGATCTGAATCGGAGGAAAGAGAGATTACCTCGACATTATCCGCACGGCTGACCTTCGCATCATCCTGATGATAGTCATTGTTAATAAGATGTATGAAAAAGGAGCCAAGGGAGTCAAGTTCTACCTCTTGATCCGAATCTTCAGCATCTTCGGGCGAATCAGCAGCTTCGCCGGTCTTCTTCTTGGCTGCTTTCTTGGTAGCTTTGCTCTTGGCACGAGGAGCTCTGGCCGTTTTATCTGAAGTCTTCCTTTTCCAAAAGGAGCTATTGAGCTGAAAAAATTAAACAAAGATTTGTTCGAACAATGTTAAAGCGGAGGCAGATCAAGAAAGTACAACGTTAAAATCTTTACCGCTGGCGGTTTGTTCGCAGTGTAAAAGGGGGCCAGCCCAGTTTGGTTGCATGCGGCGATTGGTTCATCTAACATCTTCTTCACCGATTCGGTGACTTCATCATCAGTCACTTCTATTTCAGTGAACCGTTGAGGATCCTTGGCGTCGCCGGTATACTCATGCATTAATCCGGAGCGGCGACTTAAGGGCAGGATGTGCCATTTAACCCAACAGCGCACAAGATCAACACCAGTCAAACCGTTGGCCAAGAGAGCCCGGAGCTTGGCGAGTTGAGGAGCATAAGTTTGCCGCTCTTTGGCAGTTAATCGTCAAGGTAATAGGTTGCCGTTGTTAAGCCGGTGAGGGCAGTAACCTAGCAAGGGATTCTCTTCAGCAGGGGCAGTGTTCTGACTGTAAAACCAAGTTTGGTTCCAGTCTTTGGGATGACTGTGGTGTGATGCATGTGGGAAATCAACTTCCTTCCTCTTCTGGATTGATACACCGCCAAGTTCCATGTTAGGACCATCAGAAAACTCAGTTCAGCGGTTCAGATGGAAAAAGTCCCGGAAGAGTTCAACGGATGGCTCCTCTTGAAGGTAAACTTCACAAAATACTTGGAAGTTGCATATATTTGATACAAAATTTGGGCCAATGTCTTGTGGATGGAGTTGAAAGCTCGCAAGGACATCCCGGAAAAATTTGATCCGGGAGGACTGAAGCCCCGGTCTAGATGCTGCATAAAAACAATAACTTCGCCATCTTGAGGCTTAGGAGGGCACTCAGGGCCAGGAACCCGCCAGTGAAGGACATTCTTTGAAGCTAAAGCGCCCGTTACAACATATCCGTTGATTTGCGTTTCCGTGATCCGGGATGGAACCCAGTTGCAAGTGGTGAATTGCTTAGTCATCTTGGAAACAAACTGTAAAGGGAAAAATGAAGGCCGGTTTACGACAGTTGGTTGGTGTGTACTAATCGGTGTTAAACCGGGGAATTTGGTGAAAGCATATAAGTAAGTTAAACCGGAATTTGTTATTCAAGACAAGACGGCGGTCTAAGTGAGGGCTAATGACATGTGGCGGATTACCAACTACTGAGGTTTAAACCGCCCTTACGTGGAGGAGCCAGAGATGAAAATCCACTAAGTGTTGACAGAAACAGGTTTCACACAATGATGAAATTTATTTGGATCTACCATGCTTCAGTAAAGAAAAATTACTGTGACCTATAATGGCGTTAAGCAGAACAGAGAAGCTCGTGCGCTCTACTGAGGGTTCTTTACAAAAGAAAAGGAAGATCTACTAGTACTGAAAATGGATGCGGAGCAACTACCGCACGGGGTCTACGCTACTGTTGGATCAAAACAACCACGGCAGAAGAAAAAACAAAGAACTGAGATGGACGAGGAACTGTACAGATGAACTCGTGAACCCTAGCACAGATCTAAAGATGCGAGAAAGAGAATACTTACCAGTGCAGATCTACTGCGGAGGGATGCGCGAAACTCTGGTTCGATTCAGGGTGATGCAGCGGCTAGAGACAAAGACGAGGTGCGCTCTGTGGCGGTGGCGGAGCTCGAGCAGTGGGGTTCGCGAGAGGAAGAAGAAGAGGCAAGGGGAAAGAATGGAAAGACCCGTCGGCTTTATTTATAAAGAGAAAGGGATAAGTAGCAGGCGCAAGAATCGAGGAGCCTGAAGCGGCAAAGAGGGCACGCCTGTCGCCTCGATTTTCGGGATACCATTAATGAAGGGAATCTTTTTAATCTTTTTATATAGAGATGATGTCATGATGGTCCGTTGCTGTGTCCAGAGGATGATGTCACGGTGGTTTAACAAGGTTTATAGGAGAAGACAACATGGCGGTTTACGAGAATATAGGAAGATGTTCACAAGATTTCTTTAAGTATTGAAGATAGACATGAGCAGGTTCAAATCAATCTGGGGCCTAATGTTGGGGATATAACTACTGAGTGTAAACCGGCTAGGAGGGCCCGGTTCACCCTCAACTACATTGAAGCCCACGAAGATCCAGAAGATGGTGTTTTACTAATGAAGCTTAGAGGCCCAGAGCCCAAGGGCGGATTAAGGCCCATAGTGGTAAACCGCCATGGTTATGTAACTTGTAATGTAAGTTAGGGAAGGAGAGACCGAGCCGGACACTTGTATGAGTCGGCCTCGGGACTCTGTAGACCGGCCGGGCGTCAACCTATGTATATAAAGGGACGACCCGGCGGCGGTTCAGGGACAGAGAAAAACAACTCGAGACTCAGGCAAAGCATATTTGCTCCCTGGTCATCGAAACCCAATCAATCCCATCACAACTAGACGTAGATTTTACCTTCATCGAAGAGGCCGAACTAGTATGAAACTCCCGTGTCCCTGGTCCGGTTTAACCCCTTCAAGCTAACCTGTTGCGATGGCTCTGCGACTAATTCCTTCCATGAGGACATCTGATGTGTTAATTCCATGACACTTCCGGTGGCGCCGGAGCGCTGCCGGGGGCCATCATCATCACCGCGATCTTCACCAACACCTCCATCATATTCACCAACATCTCCATCACCTTCCCCCATCTATATTCAGCGGTCCACTCTCCTGCAACCCTTTGTACCCTCTACTTAAACATGGTGCTTTATGCTTCATATTATTATCCAATGATGTGTTGCCATCCTATGATGTTTGAGTAGATTTTCGTTGTCCTATCGGTGATTGATGAATTGCTATGATTGGTTTAATTTGCTTGTGGTTATGTTGCTGTCCTATTGTGCCCTCCCTGTCACACAAGCGTGAGGGATTCCCGTTGTAGGGTGTTGCAATACGTTCATGATTCGCTAATAGTGGGTTGCTAGAGTGACAGAAGCTTAAACCCGAGTAAGGGGATTGTTGCGTATGGGATAAAGGGGACTTGATGCTTTAATGCTATGGTTGGGTTTTACCTTAATGAATCTTTAATAATTGCAGATGCTTGCTAGAGTTCCAATCATAAGTGCATATGATCCAAGAAGAGAAAGTATATTAGCTTATGCCTCTCCCACATAAAACTTGTTATTGGTCTAGTAAAGTAGTCAATTGCTTAGGGACAATTTCACAACTTCTACCACCACTTTTCCACACTCGTTATATTTACTTTATTGCATCTTTATCTAAACAGCCCCTAGTTTATATTTATGTGTTCTTTATTATCTTGCAAACCTATCCAACAACACCTACAAAGTACTTCTAGTTTCATACTTGTTCTAGGTAAAGCGAACATCAAGCGTGTGTACAGTTGTATCGGTGGTTGATAGAACTTGATGGAATATGTGTTCTACCTTTAGCTCCTCATTGGGTTTGACACTCTTACTTATCAAAAGAGGCTACAACTGACCCATATACTTGTGGGTTATCAAGACCTTTTTCTGGCGCCGTTGCCGGGGAGTCATAGCGTGGGGTGAATATTCTCATGTGTGCTTGTTTGCTTTATCACTAAGTAATTTTTATTTGATGTTCTTAGTTTTTTTCTATCTTTAGTTATGGGTAGGAAACGCAAAATACCAAAAAAAATAGTTGTACCTACTGAATCAATGGTTGAAGAACCACTCAAAATCTATCATACTACTGAAGCTTTTTACTTGCATCATCTTAAATCCCTTTGTGCTCGTGATGAAACCCCAACTAGCTTAGTTGAGGGAAAATCTTTAGATGAGCATGCTTGTTATGTGCGACACCGTATATCTGAAAAAGGGAAACTTTTATTGGATCAAATTCATCGTTTGCAATGCTATGCTTGGAATTTGTGTGAAATATATGATATTACTTGTTGTTCTGAAAACCCTAAGAAACACCTTCCCTACCAATGTGAGTTTATTGATAATGGAATCGTATCTTCGTATGCTAAGGGTGTTTATAATTACTATGATGTTCAACAAATTGAAGAACTTATTGCTTTTAAGGGTGCTTATGAAATTGCTTCTTTGATTGAAAAGTATGATGCTACCCCTACAAATCTGAAAATTTTGCCATACTTGAATATTGTTATGATAATTATTCTTCTAATGCCTATGTTAAACTATATATTGAGGACTCCTCCGCTGTCCAAGAAGAGAATAATATTTTGTAGGAGTCTATGGAAGAAGAAATTAATAAAACTGTGAGCTCATTGGATGAAAAAGATGATGAGGAGAGCGAAGAACAAAAGGAGGAAGAGTGGATTAGCTACCCGTGCCCACCTTCTAATGAGAGTAACTCTTCAACTCATACATTGTTTAATTCCCCTTCGTGCTTACGAAAGGATGATTGTTATGATCCCGTTGATTCTCTTGAAATATCCCTTTTTGATGATTCTTGCTATGCTTGTGGCCGAGATGCCAATACGAATTATGCTTATGGAGATGAACTTGCTATAGTTCCTTATGTTAAACATGAAATTGTTGCTATTGCGCCCACACATGATAGTCCTATTATCGTTTTGAATTCTCCCGATTACACTATATCGGAGAAGTTTGTGCTTAATAAGGATTATATTTATGGGTTGCCTTTTACCGTTGCACATGATGATTTTGATAGATATAATATGCATGTGCTTGCTGCTCCTACTTGCAATTATTTTGAGAGAGGAACTATATCTCTATCTCTCTATGTTTCCAATATGATGAAATTGCAAGAAACTGCTTATACTATGCATTGGCCTTTACTTAGTTTGCATGAATTGTTCTTTTATGACATGCCGATGCATAGGAAGAGAGTTAGACTTCATTGTTGCACGATATATGTTACTTTGTGCTCACTACTAAATTACAAATCATTGTTAATCAAAATTGGCTTTGATACACCTTGGGATCCAGGTGGATCCATTACTTGAGCACTATATGCCTAGCTTAATGGCTTTAAAGAAAGCGCTACCAGGGAGACAACCCGGAAGTTTTAGAGAGTCATTTATTTCTGTTGAGTGCTTTTATATAGTCTAAAAACAAAAAAATAAAGAGGGGAACCCAAAACTTTTCAAAAAGGAAAGTGAAAGTGAGAAAGACAAGCATTGTTGAAGTGGGACCTAGCCTTGAACTTTGTTCATGCTCACGGAAACTTTGTGAATCTTGATTACAGAAACTTTTCAACAAAAATAATTATCCCCTCGTACAATTCCATTGTATTATAAAAATAATGTGCTAAGGTTTGCCTTTAGGATGTTTACAATGCTTGTTGGTTTGTAAGGTGCAGGACGGAAACTTTGGCTGTAGTGCGCGATTTTACATTTTTTTACTGGAACGTCAAATGGTTCTGATTCTTTTTGCAATGTCTTGCTGTACAAATTTTTTATTGTTCCTAATTTTGGTAGAAATTTTGGGGTACCAGAAGTATGGTGAATGTTCAAATTGCTACAGACTATTCTGTTTTTGACAGATTCTGTTTTTGATGCATAGTTTACTTGTTTTGATGAAACTATCAATTCCTATCAGTGGATTAAGCCATGAAAAAGTTATATTACAGTAGACATAATATAAAAACAAAATATGAATTGGTTTGAAACAGTACTTAGAGTAGTGATTTGCTTTATTATACTATCGGATCTTACCGAGTTTTCTGTTGAAGTTTTGTGTGGATGTAGTGTTTGATCGAGAATGTCTTGATATGAGGAAAAGGAAGAGAGGCAAGAGCTCAAGCGTGGGGATGCCCAGGCACCCCAAGTAAATATTCAAGGAGACTCAAGCGTCTAATCTTGGGGATGCCTCGGAAGGCATCCCCTCTTTCTTCAACAAGTATCGGTATGTTTTTGTATTCGTTTTGTTCATGCGATATGTGCAAGTCTTGGAGCATCTTTTGCATTTAGTTTTCATTTTTCTTGTATGCACCATGCTGGTATGAAATAGTCCTTGGTTGATTTATAGAATGCTCTTTGCACTTCACTTATATCTTTTGAGTATGGCTTTATAGAATGCTTCATGTGCTTCACTTATATCATTTGAAGTTTGGATTGCCTGTTTCTCTTTACATAGAAAACCGCCATTTGTAGAATTGCTCTTTTGCTTCACTTATATTTGTTAGAGCGTGGGCATATCTTTTGTAGAAAGAATTAAACTCTCTTGCTTCACTTATATCTATTTAGAGAGATGAGAGGAATTGGTCATTCACATGGTTATTCATAAAATCCTACATAAAACTTGTAGATCACTGAATATGATATGTTTGATTCCTTGCAATAGTTTTGCGATATAAAGATGGTGATATAAGAGTCGTGCTAGTTGAGTAATTGTGAAACTGAGAAATACTTGTGTTGAGGTTTGCAAGTCCCGTAGCATGCACGTATGGTGAACCTTTATGTAACGAAGTTGGAGCATGAGGTGTTCTTTGATTGCTTTCCTTCTGAGTGGCGGTCGGGGACGAGCGATGGTATTTTCCTACCAATCTATCCCTCTAGGGGCATGCGTAGTAGTACTTTGCTTCGAGGGAAAGTAGACTTTTGTAATAAGTATATGAGTTCTTTATGACTAATGTGAGTCCATGGATTATACGCACTCTCACCCTTCCATCATTGCTAGCCTCTACGGTATCGTGCATTGCCCTTTCTCACCTCGAGAGTTGGTGCAAACTTCGCCGGTGCATCCAAACCCCGTGATATGATACGCTCTATCACACATAAGCCTAGTTATATCTTCCTCAAAACAGCCACCATACCTACCTATCATGGCATTTCCATAGCCATTCTGAGATATATTGCCATGCAACTTCCATCATCATCATTTACATGACTTGAGCATTCATTGTCATATTGCTTTGCATGATCGTAAGATAGCTAGCATGATGTTTTCATGGCTTGTCCTTTTTTTATGTCATTGCTATGCTAGATCATTGCACATCCCGGTACACCGCCGGAGGCATTCATATGGAGTCATATCTTTGTTCTAGGTATCGAGTTGTAATATTGAGTTGTAAGTAAATAAAAGTGTGATGATCATCATTATTAGAACATTGCCCCAGTGAGGAAAGGATGATGGAGACAATGATTCCCCCACAAGTCGGGATGAGACTCTTGACTTTATGAAAAATAAAAGAGGCCAAAGAAGCCCGAATAAAAAAAGATGCCAAAGAAGCCCACCAAAAAAAGAGAAAAAGAGAAAAAAAATGAGAGAAAAAGAGAGAAGGGGCAATGTTACTATCCTTTTACCACACTTGTGCTTCAAAGTAGCACCATGTTCTTCATAGAGAGAGTCTCCTATGCTTTCACTTTCATATACTAGTGGGAATTTTCATTATAGAACTTGGCTTGTATATTCCGATGCTGGGCTTCCTCAAATGCCCGAGGTCTTCATGAGCAAGCAAGTTGGATGGACACCCACTTAGTTTCAGTTTAATCTTTCGTACACTTATAGCTCTTGGTGTATCCGTTGCATGGAAATCCCTACTCCTCGCATTGGCATCAATTGATGGGCATCTCCATAGCTCGTTGATTAGCCGCATCGATGTGAGACTTTCCCCCTTTTTGTCTTCTCCACATAAACCTCCGTCATCATGTGCTATTCCACCCATAGTGCTATGTCCATGGCTTGCGCTCATGTATTGTGTGAGGGTTGAAAAGGCTGAAGAGCGTTAAAAAGTATGAACCAATTGCTCGGCTTGTCATCGGGGTTGTGCATGATTTGAATGCTTTGTGTGGTGAAGATGGACCATAGCCAGACTATATGATTTTGTAGGGATGAGCTTTCTTTGGCTATGTTATTTCGATAAGACATAATTGCTTGGTTGGTATGCTTGAAGTATTATTGTTTTTATGTCAAATGATAGACTATTGCTTTGAATCACTCGTGTCCTAATATTCATGCCATGATTAGACATATGATCAAGATTATGCTAGGTAGCATTCCACATCAAAAATTATCTTTTTTATCATTCACCTACTCGAGGACGAGCAGGAATTAAGCTTGGGGATGGTGATACGTCTCCGTCGTATCTATAATTTTTGATTGTTCCATGCCAATATTATTCAACTTTCATATGCTTTTGGAAAATTTTTATACTATTTTTTGGGACTAACATATTGATCCAGTGCCAGTTCCTGTTTGTTGCATGTTTTATGTTTCGCAGAAACCCAATATCAAACGGAGTCCAAACGGGATAAAAATGGATGGTGAATTATTTTGGAATATTTATGATTTTTGGGAAGTAAAATCAACGCGAGACGGTGCCCGAGGGGGCCACAAGGCAGGGGGTGCGCCCCAGGGAGGCAGGCGCGCCCTGGACCCTCCTAGGCACCCCGTAAGGCGGTTGACGCTCTTCTTTTGCCTCAAGATAGCTAATTTTATGAGAAAAATCTGGGCGGAAGATTCACCCCAATCGGAGTTACGGATCTCCGGATATAAAAGAAACGGTGAGAGGGCAGAATCTGAGAACGCAGAAATAGAAAGAGACAGAGAGATAGATCCAATCTCGGAGGGGCGAAACCCTTCTCCCATCTAGGGAGGAGGTCAAGGAAGAAGAAGAAGATGGGGGGCTCTCTCCCCCTTGCTTCCGGTGGCGCCGGAGCGCTGCCGGGGGCCATCATCGTCACCGCGATCTTCACCAACACCTCCATCATCTTCACCAACATCTCCATCACCTTCCCCCATCTATATTCAGCGGTCCACTCTCCCGCAACCCGCTGTACCCTCTACTTGAACATGGTGCTTTATGCTTCATATTATTATCCATTGATGTGTTGCCATCCTATGATGTTTGAATAGATTTTCGTTGTCCTATCAGTGATTGATGAATTGCTATGATTGGTTTAATTTGCTTGTGGTTATGTTGTTGTCCTATTGTGCCCTCCGTGTCGTGCAAGCGTGAGGGATTCCCGATTTAAGGTGTTGCAATACGTTCATGATTCGCTTATAGTGGGTTGCTAGAGTGATAGAAGCTTAAACCCGAGTAAGGGGATTGTTGCGTATGGGATAAAGAGAACTTGATGCTTTACTGCTATGGTTGGGTTTTTCCTTAATGAATCTTTAGTAGTTGCGGATGCTTGCTAGAGTTCCAATCGTAAGTTCATATGATCCAAGAAGAGAAAGTATGTTAGCGTATGCCTCTCCCACATAAAACTTGCTATCGGTCTAGTAAAGTAGTCAATTGCTTAGGGACAATTTCACAACTTCTAGCACCACTTTTCCACACTCGTTATATTTACTTTATTGCATCTTTATCTAAACAGCCCCTAGTTTATATTTACGTGTTCTTTATTATCTTGCAAACCTATCCAACAACACCTACAAAGTACTTCTAGTTTCATACTTGTTCTAGGTAAAGCGAACGTCAAGCATGCGTAGAGTTGTATCGGTGGTCAATAGAACTTGAGGGAATATTTATTCTACCTTTAGCTCCTCGTTGGGTTCGACACTCTTAAAATTGATCCCCTATACTTGTGGGTTGTCAAATGTGCATATTGGCGCACCAAGTTTGCACCTCGTCGGCTGTGAAATTGGAGCCGTTGTCGGTGATGATGCTGTGGGGTACACCATGACGGTGTACGACCCCTGATATGAAGTCTATCACTGGTCCGGATTCGGTCATTTTAACTGGTTTGGCCTCTGTCCATTTGGTGAATTTATACACCATGACCAACAGGTATTTTTTCTTATGGCTTCCTCCTTTAAGGGGTCCGACCATATCGAGCCCCTAGATCGCAAAGGGCCAGTTATGGGGATTGTTTGGAGAGCGGTGGGCGACATATGGCTTTGATTGGCGAAGAGCTGGCAACCGACGCAATGTTGGACGAGGTCTTGTGCGTCTGCTCGTGCTATCGGCCAGTAGAAACATGTACGGAAGGCCTTTCTTACAAGGGCCCGCGCTGCGGCGTTGTGGCCGCCGAGTCCAGCATGAATTTCGTCCAAGAGTTGTTGCCCTTCCTCTTCGGAGATAAATATTTGAAGTACTCCGGTAGCACTTTTCTTATAAAGTTCTCCCTCATGGACCTTGTAGGCTTTAGAGCGCCGCACAATGCAGTGTGCCTCGTTTTGATCCTTGGGGAGTTCTTGCCTATTTAGGTAGGCTAAGAAGGGTTTGGTCCATGGGGCGATGACAGCCATGATTAGATGGGTCGAAGGTGTTATTTCGGTGGCGGAGCCTCCGATTATGTCAGTGTGTTCGGAATCTGGGATTGTGGTCGGATCCGGACTAGTATTGCCGGTCTCCCCTTGCCACACCACGGATGGCTTGAACAGCCTTTCCAAGAAGATGTTAGGTGGGACGAGGTCACGCTTAGCACCGATGCAGGCAAGGATATCCGCCGCTTGATTGTTTTCTCGAACCACATGATGAAATTCAAGCCCCTCGAATCGAGCTGACATTTGGAGGACGGCATTACGATAAGCCGCCATTTTCAGATCCTTGGTGTCGAAGTCTCCATTTATTTGAGATATTGCGAGGTTTGAATCCCCACGCACTTCTAGGCGATGGATGCCCATGGAGATAGCCATCCGAAGACCATGCAACAGAGCCTCGTATTCGGCTGCATTGTTGGAGTCTGTGTATAGTATTTGTAGTACGTATTGGACTGTATCTCCGGTGGGGGATGTCAAGACAACACCCGCTCCCAGACCAGCCAGCATTTTAGAGCCGTCAAAGTGCATGATCCAATTGGAATATGCATTGTACTCTTTAGGGAGTTCGGCTTCTTTCCATTCGGCGACGAAGTCAGCCAGTACTTGTGATTTAATGGCTCGATGTGGCTTATATGTAATGTTTAACGGGAGGAGCTCAATGGCCCACTTAGCAATCCGGCTCGTGGCGTCGCGGTTATTTATTATATCGTTGAGTGGTACTTCGGAGGCCATCGTGATTGAACACTCTTGAAAGTAGTGTCGTAGTTTCCGGGATGCCATGAAGGCCGCGTATGCTATCTTTTGATAATGTGGGTACCATGACTTGCATGGTGTGAGGACAGTGGATATGTAGTATACCGGCTTTTGAAGCGGGAACTTATGTCCGTCCTCCTCTCGTTCGACGATGAGCACTGCGCTTACAACTTGGTGTGTTGCAGCTATATATACAACATGGGTTCGCCAATGTTTGGTGCGGCCAGGATTGGGTTGCTGGCCAGGAGGGCCTTTATTTCTTCCAGTCCGCCCGTTGCCACATCCGTCCACTCGAAGTGTTCGGTGCATCGAAGAAGGCGATAAAGAGGTAGTGTCTATTCTCCCAATTGGGAGATAAAGCGGCTTAAGGCAGCCACGCATCCAGTTAATTTCTGGATTTGTTTGAGGTCTGTTGGGGTGGCCAATTGTGTCAAAGCTCGGATTTTAGCCGGGTTTGCTTCAATTCCTCTGTTGGAAACAATGAAGCCCAGCAGCTTTCTAGCGGGAACACCGAAAACACATTTTTTTGGATTGAGCTTGATGTCATATGTTCGGAGGTTGTCGAACATGAGCCTCAGGTCGTCTATTAAAGATTCAACGTGTCTGGTCTTGATGACCACGTCGTCCACGTATGCCTCAACTTTTTTGCCGATTTGTTTTTCCAGGCATGTCTGAATCATGCGTTGGTAGGTTGCACTAGCGTTTTTGAGCCCGAAAGGCATGGTGTTGAAACAGAAAGGGCCGTATGGGGTGATGAATGCTGTTGTGGCTTGATCAGACTCCTCCATTTTGATTTTATGGTATCCGGAGCATGTGTCAAGGAAGCACAATGAGTAGTGTCTTGCAGTAGCGTCGATGATTTGATCGATGTGGGGGAGGAGGAAGGGATGCTTGGGGCAAGCCTTATTGAGGTCCTTGAAATCGACACATGGGCGCCAGGATTTATCCTTCTTTGGTACGATCACCAGGTTTGCTAGCCAGTCTGGGTATTTCATTTCTCTGATGAATCCGGCCTCAAGTAACTTGGCTAGCTCCTCCCCCATAGCTTGTCGTTTAGGCTCTGAAAAGCGTCGTAGTGTTTGCTTGACCGGCTTGTATTCCTTCAATATGTTGAGACTATGCTCGGCCAGCCTGCGTGGGATCCCTGGCATATCTGAAGGGTGCCAGGAGAAGATGTCCCAATTCTCGTGTAAGAACGCCCGCAGTGCAGCGTCAATTGTGGGGTTCAGTTGTGCCCCAATGGATGCTGTTTTGTAGAGTCCGTTGGGTGGATTTGGAATTTGACTATTTTGTCCGTTGGTTTGAAAGAGGTGGACTTGGATCGCTTATCGAGTATCATGTCGTCCCTATCCACTATGGAGTGTAATGTAGTTAATTCTTCGGCCGCGAGGGCTTTGAATAGTGCCTCAAGGGCCAGGGCGGCGGTTTTATTTTTGGGGTGAAGTGCTATGTCTGGATCACTGGCTAGAGTGATGATTCCGTTGGGCCCGGGCATCTTGAGCTTCATGTACCCATAATGGGGTATAGCTTGGAAGCTCGCGGATGCATCCTGCCCTAAAAGGGCGTGGTATCCACTACTGAACGGGGCCACTTGGAATGTTATCTCTTCGGACCTATAATTTTCCGGCGTGCCGAATACCACATCGAGTGTGATTTTTCCCGCACATCGTGCCTCCCGACTAGGGATAATTCCTCGGAAGGTCGTGCTGCTTTGCTCAGTGTGGCTCTTCTCTATTTCCATTTTGTTGAGAGTTTCCTCGTAGATGAGGTTTAATCCGATGTCGTCGTCCATGAGCACTTTAGTAAGCCGGAAGCCGTCCACAATTGGACTAAGGACCAAAGCGGCTCGTGCTCGGACTATTCAGAATTGAGGTTCGTCACTGGCATTAAAGGTTATAGTCGTCTCGTTCCAGGGATTTATTGTTGCAACGTGGCAGACTTCGGCGAGGCCGCGGAGTGCTCTCTTGCGCCTGTTATTCGAGGCGAAAGTCTTGAAGACTGGCAACACTGTATTGTTGTTTTCTGCGGCATGATGCTCTGCAGTATTGTTAATGAGGAGATCCTCACCGCTCTTGGCCACCTGCCAAAGTATCCAACATGCTCTAATGTTGTGTGTTGGTACAGTATCTGGTGTGGTGTGAATTTTTCATGGCCTATTGAGCCATCCCTCCAATACGGTTCCATGCCCTGTAGTGGGCTTTGGTTTCTTTTTGATTGGATCGGGTGACTTGCAAGAATGCACCCTTTTAGTTTGGACGAGGGGTTTAGTGAGAGCCAGAGAGATCCCAGAATGTTGTCGGGGTTTTCCAGGTGCTTTCCATCGCACAGTACTTCTGTACTATGGCCGCCAAGTCAGCGAAGTATGATATGTCACGATGACTTATGGCGTTAAGGATTCCCTTGTCCGTGCAATTTTTGCAAAAGAATAAGATTGCGTCTTCCTCGCGACAGTCCTTAACCTTGCTCATTACAAGGAGGAATCTGGCCCAAAAGTGATGTACTGTCTCTTGGGATTGTTGTCTGATGTGGGAAAGATCGCTTGTATCTGGGTGGGTGGGTAGATTTAAGTCCGAACCCTGACCCGATCCGGGACCCAGAGGCTGAGGAACTTCCGAACTTGGTAGTTCGGGTTCCGGGATGTCACCCAATTTTTTTGGCCCGCTGTCCGATTCTAAATTCAGAGTTTGGGTCATGTCCTCTCGCGAGCGGGTATCCGGCTCAGAGAGCTCGGGAATCCGGACATAGTTCATCCTCAAAACAGACGAAGAGTTGTTGCATTGCTCCTCCACCACCGCTATTTGATGGGTGATCGGCGGAGAGTTAATCTCTCTTTGATCGGGTTTAAGCCCAATCCGATCATAGTCTGTAGAGACCCCCAAAGCAGCGGTGCGATCCAGGAGTTCGTTCAAGGACGAAAGTACCATTGGATCCATCCGCTTGGCGTATTCCGAGCTGACGTGGAGGCTGTTTTCGATGACCCGAGAAGTCATCGTCGGCACGACGGCCGAACGGGCAGTCATGATGAAGCCGCCTAGTCGGAGGGTTTGGCCTAAGGCCAGGGCTCCCCCGGAGGCGATGTTGTCCTTGATAACAAGGCGAGGCATCAAACCTTTTTTCGACGTCACAGTGGAACTCTCAATGAAAGCACCAATGTCGGTGTCAAAACTGGCGGATCTCGGATAGGGGGTCCCGAACTATGCGTCTAAGGCTAATGGTAATAGGAGGCGGGGGACACGATGTTTACCTAGGTTCGGGCCCTCTTTATGGAGGTAATACCCTACTTCCTGCTTGATTGATCTTGATGATATGAGTATTACAAGAGTTGATCTACCACGTGACCGTAGAGGCTAAACCCTAGAAGCTAGCCTTTGATTATGATTGTTCTTGTCCTATGGACTAAACCCTTCGGTTTATATAGACACCGGAGGGGGCTAGGGTTACACAGAGTCGGTTACAGAGAAGGGAATCTACGTGTCCAAATTGCCAAGCTTGCCTTCCACACAAAGGAGAGTCCCACCCGGACACGGGACGAAGTCTTCAATCTTGTATCTTCATAGTCCAACAGTCCGGCATAAGCATATAGTCCGGCTGTCCGAGGACCCCTTAATCCAGGACTCCCTCAATCACCGTCAGCATGCTACCTCTACATTTACCTACGAGATTAGTTTTAAACCTCAATAATTGTTATTTAGTGCCAGCTTTGAGCATGAACATTGTACCTGGATCTCATTTAGTGCGAGATGGCTACTCATTTAAATCCGAGAATAATGGTTGTTCTACTTATATGAGAGACATGTTTTATTGTCATGCCCCGCTGGTCAATGGTTTATTCTTATTAAATCTTGAACGTGAAGTTACACATATTCATAGTGTGAATACCAAAAGATGTAAGGTTAATAATGATAGTCCCACATACTTGTGGCACTGCTGCCTTGGTCACATTGGTGTCAAACGAATGAAGAAACTCCATGCAGATGGACTTTTGGAGTCTCTTGATTATGAATCATTTGACACGTGCGAACCATGCCTCAGGGGTAAGATGACCAAGACTCCGTTCTCCGGAACAATGGAGCGAGAAACCAACTTGTTGGAAATAATACATACTAATATGTGTGGTCCAATGAGTGTTGAGGCTCGCGGTTGCTATCGTTATGTTCTCACCCTCACTGATGACTTAAGTAGATATGGGTATGTCTACTTAATAAAACACAAGTCTGAGACCTTTGAAAAGTTCAAGGAATTTTAGAGTGAGGTGGAGAATCAACGTGACAAGAAAATAAAGTTCTTACGATCAGATCGTGGAGGAGAATATTTAAGTCACGAGTTTGGTACACACTTAAGGAAATGTGGAATTGTTTCACAACTCACGCCGCCATGAACACCTCAGTGTAATGGAGTGTCCGAACGTCGTAATCACACTCTATTGGATATGGTGCGATCTATGATGTCTCTTACCGATTTCTATCATTTTGGGGTTATGCTTTAGAGACAGCCGCATTCACTTTAAATAGGGCACCGTCTAAATCCGTTGACACGACACCGTATGAATTATGGTTTGGGAAGAAACCTAAGCTGTCATTTTTAAAAGTTTGGGAATGCGATGCTTATGTCAAGAAACTTCAACCTGAAAAGCTCGAACCCAAGTCGGAAAAATGCGTCTTCATAGGATACCCTAAGGAAACCATAGGGTACACCTTCTACCTCAGATCCGAAGGCAAGATCTTTGTTGCCAAGAACAGATCATTTTTGGAGAAAGAGTTTCTCTCTAAAGAAGTAAGTGGGAGGAAAGTAGAACCTGATGAAGTACTGCCTCTTGAACCAGAAAGTAGCGCAGCTCAGGAATATGTTTCTATGGTGCCTGCACCGACTAGAAAGGAAGTTAATGATGATGATCAAGGAACTTCGGATCAAGTTGCTACTGAACTTCGTAGGTTCACAAGGGCACGTTCCGCACCAGAGTGGTACAACAACCCTGTCCTGGAAATCATGTTGTTAGACAACAGTGAACCTTCGAACTATGAAGAAGCGATGGTGAGCCTAGATTCCAACAAATGGCTTGAAGCCATGAAATCCGAGATAGGATCCATGTATGAAAACAAAGTATGGACTTTGACAGACTTGCCTGATGATCGGCGAGCCATAGAAAATAAATGGATCTTTAAGAAGAAGACTGACGCGGATGGAAATGTGACCATCTATAAATCTTGGCTTGTCGCTAAGGGTTATCGACAAGTTCAAGGGGTTGACTACGATGTCACCTTCTCACCCGTAGTGAAGCTAAAGTCCATCCGAATCATGTTAGCAGTTGCTGCATTCTATGATTATGAGATATGGCAAATGGACGTCAAAACGGCATTCCTTAACAGTTTCCTTAAGGAAGAATTGTATATGACGCATCCGGAAGGTTTTGTCGATCCTAAGAATGATGACAAGGTGTGCAAGCTCCAGCGCTCCATCTATGGGCTGGTGCAAGCATCTCAGAGTTGGAACATTCGCTTTTATGAAATGATCAAAGCGTTTGGGTTTATGCAGACTTATGGAGAAGCCTGTGTTTACAAGAAAGTGAGTGGGAGCTCTGTAGCATTTATCATATTATATGTGGAGGACATACTATTGATGGGAAATGATATATAACTTTTGGAAAGCATAAAGGCCTACTTGAATAAGTGTTTTTCAATGAAGGACCTTGGAGAAGCTGCTTACATATTAGGCATCAAGATCTATAGAGATAGATCGAGACGCCTCATCGGTCTTTCACAACGCACATACCTTGATAAGATATTGAAGAAGTTCAATATGGATCAGTCCAAGAAGGGGTTCTTGCCTGTTTTGCAAGGTGTGAAATTGAGCACGGCTCAATGCCCGACCTCAGCAGAAGATAGAGAAAAGATGAGTGTCATCCCCTATGCCTCAGCCATAGGGTCTATTATGTATGCCATGTTGTGTACTAGACCTGATGTAAACCTTGCCGTAAGTTTGGCGGGAAGGTACCAAAGTAATCCCGGCATGGAACACTAGACGGCGGTCAAGCATATCCTGAAAAGTACCTGAAAAGGACTAAGGATATGTTTCTCGTTTATGGAGGTGACGAAGAGCTCGTCGTAAAGGGTTATGTCGATGCTAGCTTCAACACAGATCTGGATGACTCCAAGTCACAAACTGGATACGTGTATATTTTGAATGGTGGGGCGGTCAGCTGGTGCAGTTGCAAGCAAAGCATCATGGCGAGATCTACATGTGAAGCGGAATACATGGCAGCCTCAGAGGCAGCACATGAAGCAATCTGGATGAAGGAGTTCATTACCGACCTAGGAGTTATTCCCAATGCGTCGGGCCCGATGACTCTCTTCTGTGACAACACTGGAGCTATTGCCCTTGCCAAGGAGCCCAGGTTTGACAAGAAGACCAGGCATATCAAGCGTCGCTTCAACTCCATTCGTGAAAATGTTCAAGATGGAGACATAGATATTTATAAAGTACATACGGACCTGAATGTCGCAGATCCGTTGACTAAACCTCTTCCACGAGGAAAACATGATCAACACCAGAACTCTATGGGTGTTTGATTCATCACAATGTAACTAGATTATTGACTCTAGTTCAAGTGGGAGACTGTTGGAAATATGCCCTAGAGGCAATAATAAAATGGTTATTATTATATTTCCTTGTTCATGATAATTGTCTGTTGTTCATGCTATAATTATATTAACCGGAAACTGTAATACATGTGTGAATACATAGACCACAACATGTCCCTAGTGAGCCTCTAGTTGACTAGCTCGTTGATCAATAGATGGTTGTGGTTTTTTGACCATGGACATTAGATGTCATTGTTGACCATGGACATTAGATGTCATTGATTATGGGATCACATCATTAGGAGAATGATGTGATGGACAAGACCCAATCCTAAGCATAGCACAAGATCGTGTAGTTCGTTTGCTAAGCGCTTTTCTAATGTCAAGTATCATTTCCTTAGACCATGAGATTGTGCAACTCCCGGATATCGTAGGAATGATTTGGGTGCACCAAACATCACAACGTAACTGGGTGGCTATAAAGGTGCACTACAGGTATCTCCAAAAGTATATGTTGGGTTGGCACAAATCGAGACTGGGATTTGTCACTCTGTATGACGGAGAGGTATCTTTGGGCCCACTCGGTAATGCATCATCATAATACGCTCAATGTGACTAAGAAGTTAGTCATGGGATCATGCATTACGGAACGAGTAAAGAGACTTGCCGGTAACGAGATTGAACGAGGTATTGGGATACTGACGATCGAATCTCGGGCAAGTAACATATATACCGGTTGACAAAGGGAATTGTATACGGGATTGATTGAATCCTCGAGATCGTGGTTCATCCGATGAGATCATCATGGAACATGTGGGAGCCAACATGGGTATCTAGATCCTGTTGTTGGTTATTGGCCGGAGAGATGTCTCGGTCATGTCTGCATGATTCCCGAACTCGTAGGATCTACACACTTAAGGTTCAGTGACGCTAGAGTTGTTATGGGAATTAGTATGTGGTTACCAAATGTTGTTCGGAGTCCCGGATGAGATCTCGGACATCACGAGGAGTTCCGGAATGGTCCAGACATAAAGATTTATATATGGGAAGTCCTTATTCGGTCGCCGGAAGTGTTCGGGGGTATTATTGGTATTGTACCGGGGCCACCGAAAGGGTTCCGGGGGTCCACCGGGAGGGTCCACCTGCCCCGGAGGGCCCTATGGGCTGAGTATGGAGGGGAACCATCCCCTAGGTGGGCTGGGCGCCAAACCCCCCTAGGGCCCATGCGCCTAGGGTTGGGGGAAACCCTAAAGGGGGCGCCCCCCTTGGCTTGGGGGGGCAAGCCTTCCCCCCTTGCCCCCCCCCCCTCTAGATCCATCTGGAGGGGGCCAGCCCCCTATCCCTTGCCCCTATAAATAGAGGGGACGTGGGAGGGCTGCCGCGCCCTCCCCCTGGCGCAGCCCTCTCCCTCCCCAACACCTCCTCCTCCTCCGTAGTGCTTGGCGAAGCCCTGCCGAAGAACCGCAAGCTCCACCACCACGCCGTCGTGCTGCCGAAGCTCTCGCTCAACTTCTCCTCTCCCCTTGCTGGATCAAGAAGGAGGAGACGTCCCCGAGCTGTACGTGTGTTGAACACGGAGGCGCCGTCCATTCGCCGTTAGATCGGATCTTTCGCGATTTGAATCACCGCGAATATGACTCCATCATCCACGTTCTAGTAGCGCTTCCGCTTAGCGATCTTCAAAGGTATGAAGATGCACATCCTCTCTCTCTCTCTCTCTCTCTCGCTTGTTGCTAGAATCTGCTAGATAGATCTTGGTGATACGTAGGAAAATTTTGAATTATTGCTACATTCCCCAACACAAACATGTATGTACATACTGGTCCATCGGTCTTTCTGCCACGATGAACCGTGGCCCAGTAGGAAGCGGTAGTTGTTCAGGCAGTCCCCTCTATATCGTGTACATGTACATACGTACATACGGACGGGGTCTCAAACGCCTACTCGTGCATACGTACGGCTAGGGCTCGTGTACATGGAGAGGTAGCGGAGGGCACCAACGGCGTCCTGTTCATCGGCAGCCAACCGGCTAGGTCGGAATGGAGAAAACAGTGCCGTGTTCACTGGGAGCCAAGTGACTGGGTCGGAACGCATCCTGTTCATCGGGAGGCAACAGACTGGGGTTGTTGGGGAACGTAGTAATTTCAAAAAAATTCCTACGCACACGCAAGATCATGGTGATGCATAGCAACGAGAGGGGAGAGTGTTGTCCACGTACCCTCGTAGACCGTAAGCGGAAGCGCTATGACAACATGGTTGATGTAGTCGTACATCTTCACGATCCGACCGATCCAAGCACCGAACGTACGGCACCTCCGAGTTCAGCACACATTCAGCTCGATGACGATCCCCGGACTCTGATCCAGCAGGGTGTCGGGGATGAGTTCCGTCAGCACGACGGCGTGGTGACGATGATGATGTTCTACCGATGCAGGGTTTCGCCTAAGCACCGCAACGATATGATCGAGGTGTAATATGGTGGAGGGGGGCACCGCACACGGCTAAGGAACGATCACGAAGATCAACTTATGTGTCATGGGGTGCCCCCTGCCCCCGTATATAAAGGAGCAAGGGGGAGGGGGCGGCCGGCCAAGGGAGGGCGCGCCAGGGAGGAGTCCTACTCCCACCGGGAGTAGGACTCCCTCCTTTCCTAGTCCAACTAGGAGAGGGGAAGGAAGGAAAGGAGAAGGAGAAGGAAGGAGAGGGAGGAAAAGGAGGAAAGGGGGGCCGGCCCCCTAGTCCAATTCGGTTTGGGCTAGGGGGCGCGCGCCCTTCCTCCTCTCTTCCACCACTTGGCCCATGAGGCCCATTGCTTCTTCCTCGTATTCCCGTAACTCCCCGGTACCCCCGAAAATACCCGAATCACTCGGAACCTTTCCGAAGTCCGAATATAGTCGTCCAATATATCGATATTTACGTCTTGACCATTTTGAGACTCCTCGTCATCTCTCTCATCCGGGACTCCGAACTCCTTCGGTACATCAAAACTCATAAACTCATAATATAACTGTCATCAAAACCTTAAGCGTGTGGACCCTACGGGTTCGAGAAAATGTAGACATGACCGAGACACATCTTTGGTCAATAACCAATAGCGGAACCTGGATGCTCATATTGGCTCCCACATATTCTACAAAGATCTTTATTGGTCAAACCACATAACAACATACGTTGTTCCCTTTGTCATCGGTATGTTACTTGCCCGAGATTCGATCGTCGGTATCTCAATACCTAGTTCAATCTCGTTACCGGCAAGTCTCTTTACTCGTTCTGTAATGCATCATCTCGCAACTAACTCATTAGTCACATTGCTTGCAAGGCTTATAGTGATGTGCATTACCGAGAGGGCCCAGAGATACCTCTCCGACAATCGGAGTGACAAATCCTAGTCTCGAAATACGCCAACCCAACATGTACCTTCGGAGACACGTGTAGAGCTCCTTTATAATCACCCAGTTACGTTGTGACTTTTGGTAGCACACAAAGTGTTCCTCCGGTAAACGGGAGTTGCATAATCTCATAGTTGTAGGAACATGTATAAGTCATGAAGAAAGCAATAGCAACATACTAAACGATCAAGTGTCAAGCTAACGGAATGGGTCAAGTCAATCACATCATTCTCCTAATGATGTGATCCTGTTAATCAAATGACAACTCATGTCTATGGCTAGGAAACTTAACCATCTTTGATTCACGAGCTTGTCAAGTAGAGGCATACTAGTGACACTATGTTTGTCTATGTATTCACACATGTATTATGTTTCCGGTTAATACAATTCTAGCATGAATAATAAACATTTATCATGAAATAAGGAAATAAATAATAACTTTATTATTGCCTCTAGGGCATATTTCCTTCAGTCTCCCACTTGCACTAGAGTCAATAATCTAGTTCACATCGCCATGTGATTTGACACCAATATTCACATCTGTATGTGATTAATACCCATAGTTCACATCGTCATGTGATCAACACCCAAAGGGTTTACTAGAGTCAATAATCTAGTTCACATCGCTATGTGATTAATACCCAAAGAGTACTAAGGTATGATCATGTTTTTCTCGTGAGAGAAGTTTAATCAACGGGTCTGTCACATTCAGAGTCGTATGTATTTTGCAAATATTCTATGTTTACAATGCTCTGCATGGAGCTACTCTAGCTAATTGCTCCCACTTTCAATATGTATCCAGATTAAGACTTAGAGTCATCTGGATCAGCGCCAAAACTTGTATCAACGTAACCTTTTACGACGAACCGTTTTTCACCTCCATAATCGAGAAACATATCCTTATTCCACTAAGGATAATTTTGACCAATGTCCAGTGATCTACTCCTAGATCACTATTGTACTCCCTTGCCAAATTCAGAGCAAGTTATACAATAGGTCTGGTACATAGCATAGCATACTTTATAGAACCTATGACTGATGCATAGGGAATGACTTTCATTCTCTTTCTGCTATGGTCGGGATTTGAGTCTTACTCAATTTCATACCTTTGCAACACAGGCAAAAACTCTTTCTTTGACTGTTCCATTTTGAACTACTTCAAAATCTTGTCAAGGTATGTACTCATTGAAAATCTTATCAAGTGTCTTGATCTATCTCAATAGATCTTGATGCTCAATATGTAAGTAGCTTTACTAAGGTCTTTCTTTGAAAAAACTCCTTTCAAACACTCCTTTATGCTTTGAAGAATAATTCTACATTACTTCTGATCAACAATATGTCATTCACATATACTTATCAGAAATGATGTAGTGCTCCCACTCACTTTCTTGTAAATACAGGCTTCACCGCAAGTCTGTATAAAACTATATGCTTTGATCAACTTATCAAAGCGTATATTCCAACTCCGAGATGCTTGCACCAGTCCATAGATGGATTGCTGGAGCTTGCACATTTTGTTAGCACCTTTAGGATTGACAAAACCTTCTGGTTGCATCATATACAACTATTCTTTAAGAAAACCATTAAGGAATGCAATTTTGACATCCATTTGCTAGATTTCATAAAATGTGGCAATTGCTAACATGATTCGGACAGACTTAAGCATCGCTACAGTTGAGAAAATCTCATTGTAGTCAACACCTTGAACTTGTCAAAAACCTTTTTGCGACAAGTCGAGCTTTGTAGATAGTAACACTACTATCAATGTCCATCTTCCTCTTGAAGATCCATTTATTTTCTATGGCTTGCCGATCATCGGGCAAGTCCACCAAAGTCCACACTTTGTTCTCATACATGGATCCCATCTCAGATTTCATGGCCTCAAACCATTTTGCGGAATCTGGGCTCATCATCGCTTCCTCATAGTTTGTAGGTTCATCATGGTCTAGTAACATGACTTCCAGAATAGGATTACCGTACCACTCTGGTGCGGATATTAATCTGGAAGATCTACAAAGTTCGGTAGTAACTTGATCTGAAGCTTCATGATCATTATCATTAGCTTCCTCACTAATTGGTGTAGGAATCACTAGAACTGATTTCTGTGATAAACTACTTTCCAATTCGGGAGAAGGTACAGTTACCTCATCAAGTTCTACTTTCCTCCCTCTCACTTCTTTCGAGAGAAACTCTTTTTCTAGAAAGGATCCGAATTTAGCAACGAAAATCTTGCCCTCGGATCTGTGATAGAAGGTGTACCCAATAGTTTCTTTTGGGTATCCTATGAAGACACATTTCTCCGATTTGGGTTCGAGCTTATCTGGTTGAAGTTTCTTCACATAAGCATCACAGCCCCAAACTTTAAGAAACGACAACTTTGGTTTCTTGCCAAACCACAGTTCATAAGGCGTCGTCTCAACGGATTTTGATGGTGCCCTATTTAACGTGTATGCGGCCGTCTCTAAAGCATAACCCCAAAAAGATAGCGGTAAATCAGTAAGAGACATCATAGATTGCACCATATCCAGTAAAGTACGATTATGACGTTCGGACACACCATTTCGTTGTGGTGTTCCGGGTGGCATGAGTTGTGAAACTATTCCGCCTTGCTTCAAATGTAAACCAAAATCATAACTCAAATATTCTCCTCCATGATCAGATCGTAGAAATTTTATTTTCTTGTTACGATGATTTTCCACTTCACTCTGAAATTCTTTGAACTTTTCAAATGTTTCAGACTTGTGTTTCATTAAGTAGATATACCCATATCTGCTCAAATCATCTGTGAAGGTTAGAAAATAACGATACTTGCCACGAGCCTTCATACTCATTGGTTTGCATACATCAGTATGTATTATTTCCAACAAGTCAGTAGCTCGTTCCATTGTTCCGAAGAATGGAGTTTTAGTCATCTTGCCCAAAAGGCATGGTTCGCAAGCATCAAATGATTCATAACCAAGTGATTCCGAAAATCCATCTTTATGGAGTTTCTTCATGCGCTTTACACCGATATGACCCAAACGGCAGTGCCACAAATAAGTTGCACTATCATTATTAACTTTGCATCTTTTGGCATCAATATTATGAATATGTGTATCACTATGATTGAGATCCAACAAACTATTTTCATTGGGTGTATGACCATTGAAGGTTTTATTCATGTAAACAGAACAACAATTATCCTCTGATTTTAAATGAATAACCGTATTGCAATAAACATGATCAAATCATATTCATGCTCAACGCAAATGCCAAATAACATTTATTTAGGTTTAACACTAATCCCAAAAGTATATGGAGTGTGCGATGATGATAATATCAATCTTGGAACTACTTCCAACACTCATCGTCACTTCCCCTTCAACTAGTCTCAGTTTATTCTGTAACTCCTATTTCGAGTTACTAATCTTAGCAACCGAACAAGTATCAAATACTCAGGGGCTACTATAAACACTAGTAAGGCACACATCAATAATTTGTATATCAAATATACCCTTGTTCACTTTGCCATCCTTCTTATCCACCAAATATTCAGGGCATTTCCGCTTCTAGTGACCATTTCCTTTGCAGTGTAAGCACTCAGTTTTAGGCTTTGGTCCAACTTTGGGCTTCTTCACGGGAGTGACAACTTGTTTGCCATTCTACTTGAAGTTTCCCTTTCTTTCCCTTTGCCCTTTTCTTGAAACTAGTGGTCTTGTCAATCATCAACACTTGATGCTCTTTCTTGATTTCTACCTTCATCCATTTCAACATCACGAAGAGCTCGGGAATCGTTTTCGTCATCCCTTGCATACTATTTCATCACAAAGTTCTAGTAACTTAGTGATGGTGACTAGAGAATTCTGTCAATCACTATCTTATCTGGAAGATTAACTCCCACTTGATTTGAGCGATTGAAGTACCCAGACAATTTGAGCACATGCTCACTAGTTGAGCGATTCTCCTCCATCTTTTAGCTATAGAACTTGCTGGAGACTTCATATCTCTCAACTCGGGTATTTGCTTGAAATATTAACTTCAACTCGTGGAACATCTCATATGGCCCATGACGTTCAAAACGTCTTTTGAAGTCCCGATTCTAAGTTGTTAAGCATGGTGCACTAAACTATTAAGTAGTCATCATATTGAGCTAGCCAAACATTCATAACGTCTACATCTGCTCCTGCAATAGGTCCGTCACCTAGCAGTGCATTAAGGACATAATTCTTCTGTGCAGCAATGAGGATAAACCTCAGATCATGGATCCAATCCGCATCATTTCTACTAACATCTTTCAACACAGTTTTCTCTAGGAACATATCAAAATAAACATATGAAAGCAACAACGTGAGCTATTGATCTACAACATAATTTGCAAAATACTACCAGGACTAAGGTCATGATAAATTTAAGTTCAATTAATCATATTACTTAAGAACTCCCACTTAGACAGACATCTCTCTAGTCATCTAAGTGATCACGTGATCCAAATCAACTAAACCATGTCCGATCATCACGTGAGATGGAGTAGTTTTCAATGGTGAACATCACTATGTTGATCATATCTACTATATGATTCACGCTCGACCTTTCGGTCTCCGTGTTCCGAGGCCATATCTGTATATGCTAGGCTCGTCAAGTTTAACCTGAGTATTCCGTGTGTGCAACTGTTTTGCACCCGTTGTATTTGAACGTAGAGCCTATCACACCCGATCATCACGTGGTGTCTCAGCACGAAGAACTTTCGCAACGGTGCATACTCAG
The DNA here is from genome assembly GCF_018294505.1 of Triticum aestivum. Taxonomy (NCBI): domain Eukaryota; kingdom Viridiplantae; phylum Streptophyta; class Magnoliopsida; order Poales; family Poaceae; genus Triticum; species Triticum aestivum. The sequence continues at coordinate 80,052,346 of NC_057795.1, read as the reverse complement.
GGAGAACACTTCTTGATAATTAGTGAGAGATCATCTTAAAATGCTACCGTCAAACAAAACAGAATAAGATGTATAACAGATAAACATCATATGCAATCAAAATATGTGACATGATATGGCCATGATCATCTTGCGCCTTTGATCTCCATCTCCATAGTACTGTCATGATCAGGGATGGCACCCGCTGGGTTCGGGTACGGGTATAGTTAGCCCATACCCTTACCCATCCTCCTTGAGCTTACCCATCACCCGTGCCCATACCCGTCAACGGGTACAATTTTTTCCCATACCCATCACCCGACAGGGTAAATGGGTACCCACGGGGAAAAATACCCGTGTGCACACATCAACTTGAGCAAAAAGTAATCATAATCGACAAGATGTCATTGACCTCTTTTGTTTCATTTCTAGCCAAACTTCAGAAATTATCTTCTATTTGCGTACTTCGTTGACCTCTTCCATCTCCTCCTGTACATCTTAATCATTGATAATAACAACATTGAATTCAAAAAAAAGAACAACATGATCTCCATCTTCATCCGTTGGGGCAGATGTATCATTGGCATATTCACAAGGAACATGTACTTGGCTGCTGAGCTTGTACTACTGCAAAAGGAGCATCAATAACAAAATAGACATCAAATTCATATATATGTAGTCTACAGAATATAATACTTGATTCTTACTGAGCACTAAAATTACGATGCTCATATATACATAATACACTACGTACTGAAATCTTTTACTTATATAACATATCTACATCGAATATCTTCTATATATAGAAAAATCATATTCATCACAATAGCTATATACTGTATACATCTTGTATAAGCAGAAACCAATGATTATATGCACGAATGCATCACCTCATCCATATAAAAAAACTACAAGATCAATGCGCTATCCATCGACAAGATCGGGGTTGTCATGCCATGCTCCTGGCCGTGGTGGAGCTGTGGTGGTCGCTGCCCTTAGACTAAATCTGCATGAGTGTGAGTTGCATCTGCTTCTCCCGGTCGCCGTCCTCACACAAGTTGTGGTCCTCATCCGCAAGGTCCATGGTGTCCAAGTGACTGGAGGCGCTAGCAACGGCGAGGCACTAAGCAGCTGGCGGCGGCGACTAGCGATAGCCGATGGACGAGGAGGCGAGGAGATGAAATGAGACGAGGAGATGAGGAGGATATCTATCTAAATATGGGCTATGATCACACGTATTCGTTATTCACCATCACCTAATCACGTTAATCTAGGAGAGAAGGAGAGATTTATGGGATTCATTCTGCCATTACATGTTTCCTTTCCATGTTTACCGGGTCACCCATGTTTACCATGTAGCTACTGCCAACGTGGGCTACTCATGTAGTCAATGGCTATGGGATTAGACTCATTTTGTGGGAAATTAAATTAGATAAATGAATAATAAGGGACCACTTAACATATTTTATGTGGGTCTATGGGTACACGGGTATGGGTTATCACATTCCATACCCGTACCCACTGTACCCGATGGGTTTAATATTTTTTTCTATTTATATACCCATGGGTAATCATTTATTCCATACCCTTACCCTAATAGGGTTTTTACCCGCCGGGTATGCGGGTAACGGGTACCCATTGCCATCCCTAGTCATGATCTCTATCGTCACCGGCACGACACCATGATCTTCATCATCTTGACCTATATCAATGTGTCGTCATATGGTCGTCTCGCCAACTATTTCTCTTGGAACTATTGCTATCGCATAGCGATAAAGTAAAGCAATCATTTGGCACTTGCATCTTATGCAACAAAGAGACAACCATAGAGCTTCTGCGAGTTGCCGATAACTTCAACAAAACATGATCATCTCATACAACAACTTATATATCATCACGTCTTGACCATATCACATCACAACATGCCCTGCAAAAACAAGTTAGACGTCCTCTACTTTGTTGTTGCAAGTTTTACGTGGCTGCTACGGGCTGAGCAAGAACCGTTCTTACCTACGCATCAAAAACCACAACGATAGTTCGTCAAGTTGGTGTTGTTTTAACCTTCACAAGGACCGGGCGTAGCCACACTCGGTTCAACTAAAGTTGGAGAAACTGACACCCGCTAGTCACCTGTGTGCAAAGCACGGCGGTAAAACCAGTCTCGCGTAAGCGTACGCGTAATGTCGGTCTGGGCCGCTTCATCCAACAATACCGCCGAACAAAAGTATGACATGCTGGTAAGCAGTATGACTTGTATCGCCCACAACTCACTTGTGTTCTACTCGTGCATATGACATCTACACATAAAACCTAGGCTCGAATGCCACTGTTGTGGAACATAGTAATTTCAAAAAAATCCTACGCACACGCAAGATCATGGTGATGCATAGCAACGAGAGGGGAGAGTGTTGTCCACGTACCCTCGTAGACCGTAAGCGGAAGCGTTATGACAACGCGGTTGATGTAGTCGTACGTCTTCACGATCCGACCGATCCAAGCACCGAACGTACGGCACCTCCGAGTTCAGTACACGTTCAGCTCGATGACGATCCCCGGACTCTGATCCAGCAGGGTGTCAGGGATGAGTTCCGTCAGCACGACGGCATGGTGACGATGATGATGTTCTACCGACGCAGGGCTTCACCTAAGCACCGCAATGATATGATCGAGGTGTAATATGGTGGAGGGGGGCACCGCACACAGCTAAGGAACGATCACGAAGATCAACTTATGTGTCATGGGGTGCCCCCCTGCCCCCGTATATAAAGGAGCAAGGGGGAGGGGGCGGCCGGCCAAGGGAGGGCGCGCCAGGGAGGAGTCCTACTCCCATCGGGAGTAGGACTCCCTCCTTTCCTAGTCCAACTAGGAGAGGGGAAGGAAGGAATGGAGAAGGAGAAGGAAGGAGAGGGAGGAAAAGGACGAAAGGGGGGCCGGCCCCCTAGTCCAATTCGGTTTGGGCTAGGGGGGCCGCGCGCCCTGCCTCCTGCCCTCCTCTCTTCCACCACTTGGCCCATGAGGCCCATTGCTTCTTCCTCGTATTCCCGTAACTCCCTGGTACCCCCGAAAATACCCGAATCACTCGGAACCTTTCTGAAGTCCGAATATAGTCGTCCAATATATCGATCTTTACGTCTCGACCATTTTGAGACTCCTCGTCATGTCTCCGATCTCATCCGGGACTCCGAACTCCTTCGGTACATCAAAACGCATAAACTCATAATATAACTGTCATCAAAACCTTAAGCGTGCGGACCCTACGGGTTCGAGAAAATGTAGACATGACCGAGACACGTCTCCGGTCAATAAACAATAGTGGAACCTGGATGCTCATATTGGCTCCCACATATTCTATGAAGATCTTTATCGGTCAAACCGCATAACAACATATGTTGTTCCCTTTGTCATCGGTATGTTACTTGCCCGAGATTCGATCGTCGGTATCTCAATACCTAGTTCAATCTCATTACCAGCAAGTCTCTTTACTCGTTCCGTAATGCATCATCCCGCAACTAACTCATTAGTCACATTGCTTGCAAGGCTTATAGTGATGTGCATTACCGAGAGGGCCCAGAGATACCTCCCCGACAATCAGAGTGACAAATCCTAATCTCGAAATACGCCAACCCAACATGTACCTTCGGAGACACCTGTAGAGATCCTTTATAATCACCCAGTTATGTTGTGACGTTTGGTAGCACACAAAGTGTTCCTCCAGTAAACGGGAGTTGCATAATCTCATAGTTGCAGGAACATGTATAAGTCATGAAGAAAGCAATAGCAACATACTAAATGATCAAGTGCCAAGCTAACGGAATGGGTCAAGTCAATCACATCATTCTCCTAATGATGTGATCCCGTTAATAAAATGACAACTCATGTCTATGGCTAGGAAACTTAACCATCTTTGATTCACGAGCTAGTCAAGTACAGGCATACTAGTGACACTATGTTTGTCTATGTATTCACACATGTATTATGTTTCCGGTTAATACAGTTCTAGCATGAATAATAAACATTTATCATGAAATAAGGAAATAAGTAATAACTTTATTATTGCCTCTAGGGCATATTTCCTTCAGGGGTCCTGTTCATCCACCCCCAACCGGCTCGATCGGGGTCCTGTTCATCCAGCGGCAATGCGCGGCCTCTACCCCCATGGGGTCCTGTTCATCCAACCCCCACCGGGAACTATTCATCCAACCCCCAACAACACTCACTGTTCATCAAGAGGCAACAGGTCGATCGGCTTTAGTTAGCAGCAGTAGCGAAGGAATCACTCGATCGGGTTCAGTTAACAGCCAGGGATCGATCGATAGCTCAGGTTCAGTAACGCGTAGCCAGTTCAATCGATCGGCATCAGTAGGCAAACGCCTCGCTCGGGTCCAATTAGAGCCCAACGCCTCGCACCCACGCGCGTACGTGTATGAGAGAAACACACAAATCTCCGTGCATCGCTCAGTCCCGACCACCCGCTGTAACCGGGAACTTCTCGGATTTTCCTCACCCTCGCTTCTACCGCTATTTTTTCCGTCATGGACGGCCCAAAGAATGTCATGCAGGTGCGTCTTCGGCCCGCCAGGATGAAAACTCCATTTTTCTATCATGATTTTTTGTCATGGACGTAGGAGCCCACCACATCTACGATGATACCGGGTTTTGTCAAAAGTATCGTCAAAGAAGTGTCATAAGTATGACAGAAAAAAATTGTTCGGCCCAAAATGTCACGGATGTGTCTTTTTTTTGTAGTGGAAGGAGATAGTCTCACATCAACTAGGCATATCAACGGGCTATGGAGATGCCCATCAATAGATATCAATGTGAGTGAGTAGGGATTGCCATGCAACGGATGCACTAGAGCTATAAGTTTATGAAAGCTCAAAAAGAAACTAAGTGGGCGTGCATCCAACTCGCTTACTCACGAAGACCTAGGGCAATTGAGGAAGCCCATCATTGGAATATACAAGCCAAGTTCTATAATGAAAAATTCCCACTAGTATATGAAATTGACAAAATAGGAGACTCTCTATCATGAAGATCATGGTGCTACTTTGAAGCACAAGTGTGGAAAAAGGATAGTAACATTGCCCCTTCTCTCTTTTCTCTCATTTTTTGTGTGGGCTTCTTTGGCCTCTCTTTTTTATTTGGGATTCTTTGGCCTCTTTTATTTTTCATAAAGTCCGGAGACTCATCCCAACTTGTGAGGGAATCATAACTTCCATCATCCTTTCCTCACATGAGAAAATGCTCTAATAATGATGATCATCACACTTTTAATTACTTACAACTCAAGAATTACAACTCAATACTTAGAACAAAATATGACTCTATATTAATGCCTCCGGCGGTGTACCGGGATGTGCAATGACTCAAGAGTGACATGTATGAAAATTATGAACGGTGGCTTTGCCACAAATACTATGTCAACTACACATGATTATGCAAAGCAATATGACAATGATGAAGCGTGTCATAATAAACAGAACGGTGGAAAGTTGCATTGCAATATATCTCGGAATGGCTGTGGAAATGCCATGATAGGTAGGTATGGTGGCTATTTTGAGGAAAGTATATGGTGGGTGTATGGTACCGGTGAAAGTTGCACGGTACTAGAGAAGCTAGCAATGGTGGAAGGGTGAGAGTGCGTATAATGCATGGACTCAACATTAGTCATGAAGAACTCACATACTTATTACAAAAATCTATTAGTCATCGAAACAAAGTACTACGCGCATGCTCCTAGGGGGATAGATTGGTAGGAAAAGGACATCGCTCATCCCCGACCACCACTCATAAGTAAGAAAATCAATAAATAAATCACGCTCCGACTTCATCACATAACGGTTCACCATACGTGCATGCTACGGGAATCACAAACTTTAACACAAGTATTTCTACAATCCACAATTACTCACTAGCATGACTCTAATATCACCATCCTCATATCTCAAAACAATCATAAGGAATCAAACTTCTCATAGTATTCAATGCACGAAAGTTTTTATTATATCCCTCTTGGATGCCCATCATATTAGGACTAAATTCACAACCAAAGTAAATTACCATGTTGTTTAGAGAGACTCTCAAAATAATATAAGTGAAGCATGAGAGTTCAACAATTTCTATAAAATAAAGCCACCGTCGTGCTCGAAAAATATGTAAGTGAAGCACTAGAGCAAAATTGCCTAGCTCAAAAGATATAAGTGAAGCACATAGAGTATTCTAATAAATCAAGATTTATGCGTGTCCCTCTCAAAAGGTGTGTATAGCAAGGATGATTGTGTCAAACTAAAAAGCAAAGACTCATACCATACAAGACGCTCCAAGGAAAACACATATCATGTGGTGAATAAAAACATAGCCTCAAGCAGAGTTACCGATAGACGAAGACGAAACAGGGGATGCCTTCCAGGGCATCCCCAAGCTTAGGACCTTGGTTGTCCATAAATATTACCTTGGGTGCCTTGGGCATCCCCAAGCTTAGGCTCTTGCCACTAATTATTCCATAGTCCATCAAATATTTACCCAAAACTTGAAAACTTCACAACACAAAACTCAACCGAAAATCTTATGAGATCCGTTAGTATAAGAAAGCAAATCACCACTTTATGGTACTGTTGTGAACTCATTCATTATTTATATTGGTGTAATATCTACTGTATTCCAACTTCTCTATGGTTCATACCCCCCGATACTACCCATAGATTATTCATCAAAATAAGCAAACAACACAAAGAAAACAGAATCTGTCAAAAACAGAATAGTCTGTAGCAATCTGAAAACTTCGAACACTTATGTAACTCCAAAAATTCTTAAAAGTTAGGACAACCTGGGAAATTTGTATATAAATCTTGTGTAAAAAATTAAGATCAAAAGAACGGTTCTGTGAATTATGAAAATTATTTATCTGGGTGCAAAGGTTTCTGATTTTCAGCAAGATCAAATCAACTATCACCATAAGCCATCCCAAAGGTCTTACTTGGCACAAACACTAACTAAAACACAAAAACACATCTAACCAGAGGCTATATAAATTATTTATTGCAAAACATCAAGGATAAATATTGGGTTGTCTCCCAACAAGCGCTTTTCTTTAAAGCCTTTTAGCTAGGCATTGGTAATTTTGTTGATGCTCACATAAAAGAGAAGAACTGAAGCGCAAAGAGAGCATCATAAAACACGTGACAAACACATCTAAGTCTAACATACTTCCTATGCATAGGCATTTTTATAAGCAAACAAATTATCAAGGCAAGCAAAAACTGGCATATGCAAGGAAGAAGAAAGAGACGATAGCAATCTCAACATGAAGAGGGGTAATTTAGTAACATGAAAATTTCTACAACCATATTTTCCTCTCTCATAATAATTACATGTAGGATCATAAGCAAATTCAACAATATAGCTATCACATAACATATTCTCAACACGATCCACATGCATGTGAAGTTGACACTCTTCCAAAATAGTGGGATTAACATTAACTAAAGTCATGACCTCTCCAAGCCCACTTTTATCAACAATTTCATAAGATTGAACACTCTCCAAATATGTGGGATCTAAAGTTGATAGTCTTCCGAACCCACTTCAATATTATTGCAAACTTTGTTATCAATCTTATATTCATCATGGGGCTTAAATAAATTTTCAAGATCATAAGAAGAATCACCCCAATCTTAATCATTGCAACAAGTAGTAGACAGAGCAAAATTAGCATACCCAAGCTTAGGGTTTTGCATATCGTTAAAACAATTGGCATTAATGGAATTTATAATAAAATCATTGAAATCATGCTTTTCATTCAAGGCACTATCGTGAATCACTTTATAATTTTCTTCTTTCAACACTTCATCACAATTTTCTGACTCACGAATTTCAATCAAAACCTCATAGAGATAATCTAGTGCACTCAATTCACTAGAGATTGGTTCATCATAATTGGATCTTTTAATAAGATTAACAAGTGAATGAGGATCCATAAACTCTTTGGTTTCTGATTTTGAATAAACACACAATTATACTAAATGAATGAGCAAACAAACCAAGAAAGACATAAGGGCAAACAAAAAAGACGAACGAAAGAAGGGTGAATAAAAAGGCAATTCTTTTCGAAAATCGTTTTAGAAGATGGGGAGAGGAATATGAGAGGCGAATGGCGAATAATGAAATGCAAGAGATGAGAGTTTTATGATGGGTACTTGGTAGGCTTGATGTAGATCTTGACTTGGCGTAGATCTCCCCGGCAACGGCGCCAGAAATTCTTCCTGCTACTTCTTGAGCTTGCGTTAGTTTTTTCCTTGAAGAGGAAAGGGTGATGCAGCAAAGTAGAGATAAGAATTTCCCTCAGTTAAGAACCAAGGTATCAATCCAGTAGGAGAAGAACGCGCAAATCACCAATACCTGCACAGACAATCAAACACTTACACCCAACACGATAAAGGGGTTGTCAATCCCTTCACGGACACTTGCAAAAGTGAGATCTGATAGAGATAGATAAATAAAACTAAACAAAAGATAAAATATTTTGGGGTTTTTTGGTTTATAGATATGAAAATAAAAGATTGCAAAATAGTAGATCAGAAATTAATATGATGGAAAATAGACCCCGGGGCTATAGGTTTCATTAGAGGCTTCTCTCATGAAGGCAAATAATACGGTGGGTGAGCAAATTACTGTCGAGCAATTGATAGAAAAGCGCAAAGTTATGACGATATCCAAGGCAATGATTATGCAATATAGGCATCATGCCCGTGTCAAGTAGACCGAAACGATTCTGCATCTACTACTATTACTCCACACATCGATCGACTCCTGCCTGCATCTAGAGTATTAAGTTCATAAGAACAGAGTAACGCATTAAGTAAGATGACATGATGTAGAGGAATTAACTCAAGCAATATGATGAAAACCCCATCATTTTATCCTCGAAGGCGACAATGCAATGCGTGTCTCGCTACCCCTACTTTGTCACTGGGTGAAATCACGCAAGATTGAACCCAAAGCTAAGCACCTCTCCCATTGCAAGAAATACCAATCTAGTTGGCCAAACCAAACCGATAATTCGAAGAGAAATACAAAGATACCAAATCATGCTTATAAGAATTAAGAGGATATTCAAATAATATTCATAGATAAGCTGATCATAAATCCACAATTCATCGGATCTCGACAAACACACCGCAAAAGAAGATTACATCGGATAGATCTCCAAGAACATCGAGGAGAACATGGTATTGAGAATCAAAGAGAGAGAAGAAGCCATCTAGCTACTAGCTATGGACCTGTAGGTCTGTGGTGGACTACTCATGCTTCATCGGAAGGGCAATAGAGTTGATGTAGATGTCCTCTGTGATCGAATCCCCCACTGGCAGGATGCCGAAAAAGGCCCCAAGATGGGATCTCACGGGAACAGAAGGTTGCGGCGGTGGAAAAGTGTTTTCGTGGATGCTTTTGGAGATTTAGGAATATATGTGAATATATAGGAGGAAGATCTAGGTCAGGGGGGCACTGGGAGGCCCACAAGGTAGGGGGCGCGCCCTACCCCCTGGGTGCGCCCTCCACCCTTGCCGCCGCCTCGTGGCTCTTCTGACTTGAACTGCAAGTCTCCTGGGTGTCTTCTGGTCCAAGAAAAATCATCGTAAAGTTTTATTCCGTTTGGACTCCGTTTAGTATTCCTTTTTTGCGAAACTCAAAAACAAGGAAAAACATAAACTGGCACTAGGCTTTAGGTTAATAGGTTAGTCCTAAAAATAATATAAAATAGCATATTAATGCATATAAAACATCCAAAACAGGTAATATAATAGAATGGAACAATTAAAAATTATAGATACGTTGGAGACATATCAATAACAAGTAGAAGTGGTTAGATGACTATGATGATGATGAGTATGACTTGTTATTAAGATAACGATGATGAGTTATTATTACAATGATGGTGTTGAGTTGTTATATGAGCATGATGAGTTATTATATATATCAGTGGGTGAAATAAATGTGAATTAGATTCAAGTGGAGGCAACCATGGTGCGGAGCGAAAGTACTACTGATCCAAACTAAACAAGTTTGGATTAGTAGTACTTTCGGTCTGCACCATATTGCCTTCACTTCTCTTTTCCACTGATATAATAACTCATCATGATCATAAAATCGTATGATGAGACAACTACATAAAACATGTACAAATACAGCGCCAATACGGAGAAGAAGAAAAAATACGGGAAATATTAGTAGTAGCGCGGGGCGTGCATATAACAGCAGCGTTGGTTTAGCAGCAGCGCGCTCTGAGCAACCGCGTTGCTGCTATTAGCAGAAGCGAGGATTCGTAAGCATGCTACTGCTATGTATGGTTAGCAGTCCAATGCTACTGCTAAGGTTTAGCTGAGTAATAACGCTACTACTAGCACTACAGCGCTACTATTAGGGTTTTTCCTAGTAGTGTCCCTCCATAACTATGCAGACAAATCCAATTTTGGGACGGTGGTAACACGGGAGGGTCATGTAAGTACCTTGAGTAATATTCTTTTTTCCTAATATAGTGAGTCATTACAGTTCTTAGTTACAAATTTACAATGGAGTCGTCGCCATTAGCGGTAGCTCGACCTCGTGCGCCCATTCGACGCACCTGGTCTCGAAATGGCGGCTCCTCACCTCGTTGGGCAGGTAGCTCAGCCAAACCTTGAGCCCCAGGCGCCACCGCATGGTCCTCCCCTCCGCCTCCCGCCCTACCCTCCACGTCACCTCCTCCGGCGGCTCGTCGCCGGCCACCACCAGCCCCCGCATCTTGCTGAACGCTCGCCCAGGACCCCCGTACCGGCGCCTCATGCCGCTGCGCGGGTCGGCCTCTCTGCTACCCGGGCGCCACGCCGACACCTCCGTCCCGGTGGCCGGGTCGCACAGCACGCCCTCGAACACGCCGGCGCTGCCCTCCGCCTCCTGCTCCCACCGCCAGCTCCGGTTCCGTGCCCGCGACGACGAGCGCATCTTCGCCTTCACCCTTGGGTCGCCGCCGAGCTTGTTGGCGCCCGCGAATGCCCCCTTTACGGTGCGCGTCGTCTCCACCTCCCGTTCCGGGTTCCCTGTCGACCGGCCAAGGCTCGGGCCCGTGGCGTAGGACGAGCCGAACCTGGGGCCGACCCAGAGCCGGATACGCGACGGGAAATGCCTCTCGCCGTCCAGGACATGGTCGTCGTCGACGTCGTCTTCCTGGGTGCCAGTGCCGCCCTTCTTGCGATACCCGAGCCGCACGACGCGCACCCGTATGTTGTCGACGCGCACGCCGACGACGATGAAGCTATCGCCGTGCACGGTCACCGCGTACTCCACCTGCACCACGGCCTCCAGCTGCTGGTGCACCAGGCCGTACCGCAGCGCCGGCTCCTCCGGCAGCTCATGAGGCAAGGCCGTGACCGTCGCCGTCGATGTCGCACCAGCGACGCGGGGGATGGCGAGCACCGGCGCGTACCCTCTCAGCACCCAGAGACCGTGCACGTTGGCGGCGTACGACAAGCACGCGACGTCGGGCTTGGCCGGCGACTTGGGCGCCGATTGCATCTCCCGCAGCAGGCACCACTTGGCCAGCATGTAGCCGAGCGACCGCATGAACCGCTCCTCGACGTCCGGGCCGACCGAGAGCAGGAGCGCGCCGAGCGCCGCCGGGGCGCAGCCGGCGAGGGCGCGCTCGATGTCTTTGCCAAGAGCCTGGAAGAAGAGAAATCCAAGGTCCGCGGGGGCCTCCAAAGCGCACAGCCAGAAGAGGCGCATGAGCAGAGCCAGCGAGAAGAAGGGGGAGCCATCAGTGCCCGTGGCCGCGATGACGGCAGACACGACCTCCTCATCCAGCTTCCACTCCGGCGGCGACGTGTCCGGCTCTCTGCTCAAGGAAGTGATGGACGGCGAGAGCGCGGTCACCTCGTCGAGCAGCTGGGCCAGCAGCAGCAGCCGCGGGGCGACCTCGGAGCCTGCCGCGAATGCCTCGGACGACCAGAGCACGCGGCGTGCCACGCCGTTGGCACTGTCTGCGGCGATGGAGAAAGCGACGACGGCCGTACCGCCGTCCGCGGTGGCGGTGCAGTCGGCCTGCAGGACGATGGAGGCGCCCTCGGCCTCGGGGGAGGCGGCGAGGGGGATGGATGCCGTGCCGTTGCCGGTGCCGGGAGGAGGGAGGGTGCCCAGCCACGGCCACACCTCGTCCATGGGTTGTGGCTAGGAGGAAGACCGGATACGTGGGCGTGATGGCGCGCGCGGGCTGTGTGCTTCTGTGGCGTGCCGTTGTTCGGTGTAGCTTCTGGCACGAAATGGAGGTTTGGTTGGTTTGGAATGTGGAGGCCCTGTTGCGCACATAGGGCACGACGTGGACTAGCAGATGCGAACAACCGCCTGACATCTGGCTATTTCTTGTGTGTTCATGTTCTCAACTGCCAAAATGGGCTAACAATTAAACACTCGACTAGATAAGAAATTGAGTTCAGCCCAACTCCCCTTCCGCCATCAGATACACATCTAACGAATATGGGTGAGTGTATATATGATGTACGAGCATTTGTGTCTGTACAGTGTTAAAAAAATACAAATCTAATGAATGTGCGTATGTACGAGCGTCTGTGTGTTAAAAAAATACCGACCTAACGGATTGTAGTATTCTTCCTCCTCCTTCGATGTCGGTCTGTCAACCCGTCCTGAGACTCTGACGCCGGCTTCCACCCTCCATGGCCAACGGTGTTGTCGTATGTATCTCTCCGCCTCGTCTTGTGTGAGTCGCTGCCCCTCAGCCTTTCCTTAAAGCCTTACCGTACACCACGCCGATGGCTACCCCGCACCCGAACCAATCTAGAACTATGTCGTCGCCCGTTCTTGATGGTGTTCCTATCTCAGCCTCCGGGCTGCGCTTTGTTGGAATTTGACTGAGCGCATAGAAATTTTCAGGTGACCGCAGAGGGATGCACTATGTGTAGTTACCTAAAAATGATTAGCAGTCATTCACTTTTTACCGTTGGCGTACACACAGGAAAGCCCAACATCGGGACCGGGCTTCAGGCATGCATTTTACATGTTGGATCTTCGAGTTGACACCCCATGACGGCCCATCTTGGCAGCCATAAACCACATGAATGCAAGTTTTGCATGCTGGGTGATCCTACTACGTAGCAAATCTTGAATTGAGATTCATGACGAAACGATGTTTTTCAAATTTCTAATGCAAAATTTAAGTGTCACATGATCATACCACAGGCAAAAATTAAATAATACAACAACTTGACAGGAGCCTGAATTGTTTTGGGAATTTACTCAAATCGCTCTCCACCTACCGATCAAGATCCAAAGGCTCAACCGCCTTCTACTTTCTCAAGCCTTCTTAGTCCACCTATAATAATACTAAATCAAAAAAATGAAGTTTTTCAAGAGAGAATGAATTAGTGGCATTGTATTACACTTAAATAAGAAAGGAAAGGGGAAAAAAGACAAAATTTGTGCACACTCGGAAAATTGTGCTTTTTATGCAAGAATAAGCATATAATAGTGGATTTTTCAAAGAAAAAAAAGGGAATTTTCTAAGAAGGAATAGATTAGTGACATTGATATCACCCTTAAAAAGGAAAAAATGAAATTAAAACAAAAATAAAATAAAATAATAAAAATTCCTACAAAAGAATGAATTACTAGCATTTGTATTATCTTTTAAAAAGAAATAAAATAAAAAATTGCACACAAATTTAAACTAAAACTCTACTTTTAAAATATGCAAAAAATAAGTACATAGTGCAAGTTTCTTACTCTACATAATTTACACACGTATTCACGCACAAGAATAAAATGATGTTTTCTAAAAAAGAATAAATTAGTAGCATTGGTATTACCCTTAAAGGACAAAGAAAATAAAAAAACAAATCATAACATAATTTGCACACAATTTACACATAAATTATGTTTTCTATAATATGCAAGAATAACCATATACAATATAAAAAATCACAAAAAATAAGTTCAGAAAGAATGAGTTAGTGGCATTGGTGTTGCCCCTAAAGAAGAAAGAAAATGAAACAAAATAAAAACAAAATAATAAATAAAGTTTTCTAAAGAAAAATGAATTAGTGGCATTGGTATTATCATTTAAGAAGAAATAACAAGAAAAAAAACTGCAGACAACTTTGTATTGAAATTACACTTTTTGTAATATACATAGGTAAACATATAATAGTGCAATTTCACATTTTAATATATACTCCCTCCGTTCCTAAATACTTGTCTTTCTAGAGATTTCAACAAGTGACTACATACGGCGCAAAATGAGTGAATCTACACTTTAAAATATGTCTACATACATCCGTATGTTGAGTCCATTTGAAATGCCTAGAAAGACAAGTATTTGGGAACGGAGGGAGTACACATATTTGATAGTACTTGTGTGTGTACATTTTCACACACCAACATCTCAAAAATACTCATAAAAAATAAGAAAAACGACTAAAACAAAAACAAAAGCAAAAAAACATAAAAACAAGAAGAAAATAAAGGCAACGGGTAACGGGCTTCAACCCAATAAGCAAAAACAGGGGCAAGTCGAAAATTCAGCCCAGGGAGTTATGAAATAACTCAAGGGGAGGAAAAAAGACTTGAATCTTGACAAAAGATTGAACGATCAAAGAATGTACTCCCTCCGTCCCAAAATTCTTGTCTTAGATTTGCCTAGATACGGATGTACACATACATCCGTATCTAGGCAAATCTAAGACAAGAATTTTGGGACGGAGGGAGTATATTGCTAAGGTGGACTGCAGAATACTAGCTATCTGACTTGTTTTGCTTAATTAACAGTGTAATCCATACATTTGACAAAAGGATTAATTGCACGCCAATTTTCATGAATTAAGACTATCCAATGCTTAATTACATGATGATTCCACAAATTAATAGCCGGATCACTTGCCATATTATCTGCCCTCAACTTTCAATGCGTGCAAGCAGCGGAAAATCTTAGGTCCTGCTCATGAAGCAGAGCATTGCAGATAGATGCCCATGTTTTTGCACTCAGAAACCAAATACCACCTATGCAAATTCATATCAAAGTATCTCAATATCATTACTCAACCCATGATTGAAGGAAGAACTAGATCAAAGCATGATCAGTACTAGTAATAATCAGAGCAAAAGGATTCAAATTTCACATTAGCAACATAATTGGCAAAATGGCAACATCAATATCAATCAACAGCATCTGGGCATTTGCACGATGAAATGGCATCCATATCAAGGAATTTGAAGATGCCTCAAAGCGTAGTTTAGCAAAAAAGACAGTCAGGAAGCATATAGCTGAATTCAATTAGCAAGCATGCTCCCACCCCCAATCCCCCCATCTTGCAGCCTGCAACCATATTTACACACAGATCAACTGCAACTAGCAGCAATCAAGACTCAAAGGCCACCACAAAACTATTGCATTGTTACCTGGCTGGTCATACTATTAGACTAGTTTCTCATGTCATCCAATTTTTTCTCAGGACATCATCAAAAAAGTTAAGAACATTACCAGTAGTTGCACAGCAGGATCATCTGCATAACTTAGCTGCAGAAGATTTTCAGTCCTAATGATGGCAAAGGCTACTCAGTAATCTCTTCTCCCTGTCAAAACTTCACTGCAACCCTGGGTGGAGTCAGACGACCAGGTTGCCGAACGGTGCCCGGTGCGGGATGCCCTTGCGCCGGTGTGCAGGCGGCGGCGGTGGTGGCGTCGAGGTCTGGTCGGCGGCATTGCGCGGCGGGGAGGAAGGGGAGGAGGCGCTGCGGTCGTGGCGGCAGCCAGGGAACTTGCAGCTGAGCGAGCAGAAGCGGAAGGCCTCGAGCAGGCCGCGGCCACAGCCGCACTGGTTGACGAAGCTCCAGGCGCTGCGGGCGTGCCTCTGCTGCGGGCCGCGCTCTCTGAGGAAGACGACGCGCGCGCCGTTGATGACGTAGGTCTGCACGCCGTCGACGTCCAGGAGGCCCTGGACGTCCGACACGATGAGCACGCTGCTGTAGGTGGAGCGGCGGACCCGGATGACGTGGTGGCCGCGGTGGCCATGGTCGGCGCACAGGGAGCAGAGCGCGCCGGCGACGGCGGCGCAGTCGAGGCAGAACATGGTGCGCACGCCGCCCCGGCGCGAGTCAGGGTGCGTCTTGCACGGCGTGTAGAAGCGCGCGGACATCATGGGGCGCAGCCACCGAGGCCACCGCTCGCCGTCCGCCGACGCTACCTGCTCCTGCTCCTCCACCTCCTCCGCAGACTTCTCGTCCTCCTCAGCCTCCTCCTCCTCCACCTCCGCAACCTCCTCATCCTCCTCAACCTCCTCCAGCTCCTCCTCCTCCTCCGGTTCAGCGCCGTCATCGTCCTGCAGACGACAACAACAAGATTGTTCAGAGACATTGCTCTCCTTGAAAATGGAAACCAGCATGGCCATGCACACAACGTGTTCGTCCGTGGGAATCAGCCGAAGGAGAAGCAGTTACGAACAGATTACCCGGCCAGGATTTCATACATTTCGAACAACAATTACCAGAATTTGAAGACTAGAAGTTGCACAGCAGGAATGAACGCAAGAACATAAATCGAACCCCTAAAAGCGGTGGCAGAGGACAAATGAGGGTTTAATAAAGAAGAGGGAAAAACACCGATCTTTCCGAGATGGCGAGATCGATCTTCCATCCATCGCCATTTCACTGCTCCCAGGATCCACCCAACAGCCTCGACACCAGCAATCCGCCCAATGCAGCAGTAACGCACGGAAAAGGAAGGAGGACGATGACAGATCAAGAAACGGTTTCGTTCCTTCCCGGAGTGGAGCACGAGGAATCAAGAAGGCGGAGCACAGGTGGGGGGAGGAGCGAGCAAGAAATGGGGAATGGCGTGGCGGGAGGGTACCATGCTGCGGCGGTCCTTGGGGAGGAGCTCCTTGCAGGGGGAGTCGTGGTCGATCGCCATGGCGGCTGGGCGTGACACGCGCCGCGCGGCGAGGGCGGAGGAAAAGGTGGGGCGCCGCGGGGGGAATCCAAGAGCCGGCGGATTGGTGGGTTGGGTGGACTCCGGAAGCAGAGCCGCGGCTCGGCTGGCTGACTTGTAGTGGAAGTGGTGGGCCGGGCTTGCATTGATGGGCTCTCTCTTTCTTGAGGGGAAGAGCGGCAGTGTGAGCGAAAGCTTGATGCCGCCTCTGGTCGACTCTTGTCCTTCAAAACATCATCCAAGTTAGATAATGTTGTTGAAGAAATGATTGGTTTGCCGTTTGCAAGATGAAAAATATGTCGTCCTCCCGGAAAAGAAGGCGGTGAAAAGGGTTGGACGACCACCCCGGATCTAATCAAGCGCGTCAAAGAAAAGAGGGTGGCTAGGTGCGGGGAGCAACGGCGCAGCCACCGTGCACAAGAGGGGAAGAGCACGATAGGACCCCTATCAGAGTCGTGTATGGCCCCGATCAGCATAATAACTATCAGTATGATGATTTTTGGCTAAAATGACACTCTAGTAGAGTCGCCGCATGGGTGCCGATCGAAATAGTTTATGTAGCTAAACGACCTCGTGGCCTTCATATTTGAAGTCTGGGGAGGCTAGCATGGAACTCGCTCCATAAAACAACCACCGGCCTGGAGGGAAGTTTCAGCTTCTACTTCCTAGCCATGGTCGGGTTTGAAGCGCGACACCATACACGCATCATTGTGTCCCGGTTAATCACCGGTGAGTGGGCGACGTGACCGGTAGCCAACGATCCATTAATGGCGTCCACCGCTCCCCCAAATTCCTCGAGACGGTTGTTCGAATGGCCACGCGACTTCGTCCTCGACTATAAAAGCCTGTCGGCAGGGCGTCACCATCACAAACGTTCTGGCACCCATCCCACCTCCTCCTCACTGCCTCCTCCCCTCACATATCCTCATTTCTCAACGACGATGTCGACACGCTAGAACGCAACCTACTGGCTGAATGTGGTGGCGAAGTGGAAGGTCTTATCGACGATGATGTGTAACCGCGGGGGCAAACTCTCTCCACGATGCACCAGCTATGGAAACCATTGGCTCCTCCCGCACCGGCGGCCGACCTGACAGTCACTTGGTAACATACATAGTATAGGTAGCAATGTCGCTACTCGAATAGCGGCATTGCTCAGGTTAAAATTGTAAGCTTTGGTATGTCTAATCTGAGCTTAAATTACCCCTCCATTTTTTTTAAATGACAAGAAATTAAAAAAATGAGAACATATGGAAGCAGAATTGTGACAACTCTGTGTTTATGCCCGCCCGCCGTGGTTTCTATATCCATATGGACCACACAAGCATCTTCTATCGCATGCTTAGTCTTAAACCCTCTGTGGCTGATGTGCTTGTACCTTGATAATTGTTCGTTGCAAACTTTTCATAAACTGTAAATCCCTGGAGCCTTCCCGATGAACACCGCGCATACCACTTGTCCTAGCAGTGCATAATAGCAATAGTTGAAGCAACAAGCAATGAAGCACACAAGCAGCAAGCAATTGAGCACACAAACAACAAGCAATAGAGCAGAAGAGCAGTAGTAAGCATGCATGATCATACGTCATAGCAAGTTCAACCTAGCACTACTATGGTGTCATCCTACCACCACATTCAAAAGAGGGTGTAATTCTACCGGTGCAAGTTCACCATCATCATGAGGGGTTAATATACACCACCTCAACAAAATATATATACCATCAAATAGTTTTCAAGCCCTAACTATACAAAGAGTACGTAATGGGCCTAATGGGCGCGTTAGTCTTAGGGTTAATTAGAGATAAGGGTCATTTGCTTAGGGGGTCAAGTAAGCCTTGCTTGGAAGTCATTTGCTTACGTACTCTAACACTCTCTATATAAAGAGAGGAGATGTATCAATCTAATCAAGCAAGAATTAAGAAGGAAATCCCTTCCATCTTGCCCGGCCGTGGGCAAAAAAAGGCCCCCGGCCGGCCCTCTCGCGCCCTCCTTCTAGCAGCGCCATAACAGTTTGGTATCAGCTAGCTTCGGTTCGATCATGTCTTCACCGCCGCCAACCCCCTTTCTCCCGCTGCCAACCTCCACCACCGCGTCGTTGTCCATCACCTCCGCGCCGCTGGACTCCACCGCCGGTGACTCCATCGGCCAGATACCTCTCTCCATCGCGCCCCCTGCCGCCGTCTTCACCCCGGAGCAGGTCACCGGGGTCCTCAACGACCTGGTCACAGCGGTCCAGGGGATCCGGTTGTACTTAGCCAGTCCCTACGGGCCGCCGCCACCCCCGTCGCCGGCCGCCACCACTGGTCCACCGGCCCTGCCATGGTGCCCGCCACCCGCGGCGCTCGCGGGACCGCTGCAGCTGCAGCCACCGCCCGCTGCCACCCTGCAGTGGCTGCATTGGCCATCGCCGACCCTCGCGGTGCCCCCCGCGCCCATCGCCGCCCCCGCGCTGCCATGGCTGTCGTGGCAGCCGCCGCACCAGGCGGCCTCCGCCCCACCCTGGTTGTGGCAGCCGCCGCTCCTGGCGGCCTCCACCGCGCCCGGCGCTCCGCGGCAGCAGCCGCTGCTACTGCCCCAGGGCGTCCCCGCCGCGCTCGCCGGGCCGCTGCAGCAGCCGCTGCAGCTACCATCCACCGCCGCCACCGCCCCGCCCTGCCTGCAGTGGCAGCTGCCGCTCCTGGCGGCCTCCGCCGTGCCCGGCGCTCCGCTGCAGCAGCCACCGCCGGTTAGCTCCGGCCCCGTATCGACCACGCCGGCAGGAATCCCGATCCACCAGATCAAGTTCCCACCGTCGCCATCACCGCTTCCCCAGGGCGTCCCCATCCAGCAGATCAAGTTCCCGCCGTCGCCATCACCGCTTCCGGCTTGGATCACTACCCGCCACGTGTCGGCAGCGGTGAGGCTGCAGGCTGCTGCGCGCGGCCTCCTAGCGCATCGGCGTGTGCGGGAGATGCGTGGTCTGCAGCTGCAGCTCCTCCCAGCTACGCTTCGCTGCGCAAAGGACCTCGCTCTCGTCCGCTGCATCGAGGATCTAGGGCATGCTGTTTTTCCCGCGGGCAGCGACCTCAAAGTTTGCGACATCGACGGTTGGGGGGCGCACCCCTCCTCGTCATTCTCTATCACAAGCCCTCCACTCTTCCCTGTGCGGTGCAGACCAACAGCCGTCCGGCAGGGAGAAGGCATGGTGTCACCGACAGGAGCACACCGCGTAGCACAACTGCATTCCGCCATCGGCCGCCGCGACGGCGCCTCTGCTGTTCACTCTTGCGACCACTTCCAGGTGGCCATACACATGCACTCCTTTTGTTCAGGTGGTGTCCATGGGATCCAGGTGGTTGTACATGTGCACGTCTGACGTGATGATGGTGTCCACTTTTTGTTAAGGGGTCCAAAATAAAGCGTCCTAGTCCATTTCAGGTTGATAATAATAAACAAGCCGAGATGTTAAAGGCTTGTTTTTAGGTGTTAGGTTTGTGTTGCATCGAGTCATGGTTATAAGTTGGTTAGGCTGCAGGTCGAGGACAAGCTGCATGTCCAGGTGGGGTGTAGTGTTAGAGTACGTAATGGGCCTAATGGGCGCGTTAGTCTTAGGGTTAATTAGAGATAAGGGTCGTTTGCTTAGGGGGTCAAGTAAGCCTTGCTTGGAAGTCAAGTAAACCTCTCTATATAAAGAGAGGAGATGTATCAATCTAATCAAGCAAGAATTAAGAAGGAAATCCCTTCCCTCTTGCCCGGCCGTGGGCAAAAAAGGCCCCCGGCCGGCCCTCTCGCGCCCTCCTTCTAGCAGCGCCATAACAGCTAGCTTCGGTAGAGAGAGAGCCGGCCGGGGCCTTTTTGCCCACGGCCGGGCAAGAGGGAAGGGATTTCCTTCTTAATTCTTGCTTGATTAGATTGATACATCTCCTCTCTTTATATAGAGAGGTTTACTTGACTCCCAAGCAAGGCTTACTTGACCCCTAAGAAAGCGACCCTTATCTCTAATTAACCCTAAGACTAATGGGCTATACCGCCAGCCCAGGCCCATTACGTACTCTAACACTACACCCCACCTGGACATGCAGCTTGTCCTCGAGCTGCAGCCTAACCAACTTATAACCATGACTCGACGCAACACAAACCTAACACCTAAAAACAAGCCTTTTACATCTCGGCTTGTGTTATTACTCTCAAACTGAAATAGACTAGGACGCTTTATTTTGGATGTGCACGTGTACAGCCACCTGGATCCCATGGACACCACCTGGACAAAAGAAGTGCATGTGTATGGTTGTTGCTCCGCACTGCACAGGGAAGAGTGGAGGGCTTGCGATGGAGAATGTCGAGGAGGGGTGCGCCCCCCCCAACCGCTGACGTCGCGGACTTTGAGGTCGCTGCCCACGGGGAAAACAGCATGCCCGCCGCCCGTGGGGGAAACCGCATGCCCAAGATCCCCGACGCAGCGGACGAGATCGAGGTCCTTTGCACAGCGAAGGGCAACTTGGAGGAGCGGCAGCTGCAGACCACGCATCTCCTGCACACGCCAACGCGCTAGGAGGCCGCGCGCAGCAGCCTGCAGCCTCACTGTCGTCGATACGTGGCGGGTAGCGGTCCAAGACGGAAGCGGTGACTGCGGCGGCGGGGACTTGATCTGCTGGATGTGGACGCCCTGGGATGGCGGCGGCGCTGATGGGAACAAGGTCATCGCAGTCCCGTCATAAGGCATCCCATACTGGGCGGCGGAGCTGACTGGCGGTGGCTGCTGCGGTGTCGCGCCGGGCAGCGGCAGCGGCTGCTGCGGCAAAGCGTCGGACGCGGCGGAGGCCGCTAGGAGCGGCGGCTGTCACTGCAGCCAGGGCTGGGCGGTGGTGGCGATGGATGGCAGCTGTAGCGGCCCGGCGAAGGCCGCCTGGTGCGGCGGCTGCCACGGCAGCCACGACGGCACGGGGGCGGCGATGGGCGGTGCAGCCGGGGGCGGCCCGTAGGACCCGGCCAAGAACATGTGGATCTGCTGGACCACCTGGGTTAGGTCCCGCAGCACCCCGAACACCTCCTCCGGGGTGAGGACGGCGGGGGCGGGCGCGACGGAGGATCCCGGCGCGGGCAGGAGCGGGGCAACGGTCGTGGTGGTCGCCGGAGGCGACGAGGTGACCGGCAGCGGAAGAGACGGGCTTGGCGGCGGTGAAGGCATGATCGAACCGAAGCTAGCTGATACCAAATTGTTATGGCGCTGCTAGAAGGAGGGCGCGAGAGAGCCAGCCGGGGGCCTTTTTGCCCACGGCCGGGCAAGAGGGAACGAATTTCCTTCTTAATTCTTGCTTGATTAGATTGATACATCTCCTCTCTTTATATAGAGAGGTTTACTTGACTCCCAAGCAAGGCTTACTTGACCCCTAAGAAAGCGACCCTTATCTCTAATTAACCCTAAGACTAACGGGCTATACCGCCAGCCCAGGCCCATTACGTACTCTAACAGTTGTCATCATCATCATCGTCGCCATCTCTGTCGCCGTCGAGGATCATGCATGTGGTAACCAGAGGCAGCACTACATCTAGTGGTAGTGCTGGCACAGCCAGCTCCTGAGTCATAGCCCCTTGTGAGCGTCTGCCATGGCAACTGTAAGTGCATCAAGTGCCCCCTTAGTGATTCTGAAGTATTAAAGACAAATGGGTTAACGGCCTAATGTGTTTGTGAGTGTACACAGTGAAGATTTGGTTTAACCCATGGAAGACGACCCCCAAAAATGTATTTCTTCAATTGCAGAGCTTGGTGATGAAATTGGTACGACATTTGAAGAAATTGACGTGAAAACTTTGAAGCATGAAGACTTTTGTTTTTGTAGTTTCTCTCTTCTTATTTTGAATCATAGGACAAATCATACTGTTAAAGGGGGTCTAGGTGAATCATTGTTCAAATTTTCAAGGTGATGCTCTAACCTATACATACACAAGCAGCTTCGAGTGAAGCCTTTGGAAATCTCCTAAACAGCTGACGAATTAGCTAGCGACAATGATGAAGTTCATCTAGTCACTCACGAATTGGGTCAGGCTAAGGAGTTAGGATTTCGCCAGTGCGATCTGCCTATCGTGAGGAAATTGAGTGCCCCGACGAAATTGAGAGTTTAATTTTTCGACCGTTCCTGCATCGCGTGCCAGCTATCGAGTGCATCCTTATCCTTACAACAGTCATGTCTGAAAAGTGCATTTATGAAAATTCATGTTGTGCTTACCCTCTGGCTATAAATAGCCGTCCCCCACAACCACTTGTTGGTTCGCTGCTCTGGAGATAACTTGACACTGTCATTTGAGAGCAACCCATCCTCTGACGACTTTGAGAGAATGCTAAGTGAGAAAAAAAAACCAACTAGAGCCAAAGTGATTGATCTGTGTGATTCGACGCCCGTTACCTTTGAAGATTGTCATTCTTTTGGACGGTTAGGTGTCATGTTCTGAGCACCCAAGAGTCATTGCGGTGTGTCGGTGAACAAGTCTGTGAAGGTTTTGAAAGTCTACCTTGAAGACTTATCACGAGTGATTGAGCGAGGTCTAAGTGACCTTGGCTCAAGAGGGATATGATGAGGACTAAGTGTCATTTGAGTTCGTCTCAGCCGCCTCAACCAGACGTACAATTAATACAGCAACTGAAACTGGTCTACCAAATTATTGTGTCTTCACCGAGCCTATATGGTTTGAAATTCCTCATCCCTAACTTTACTTTATTCCGCTGCTGAAGAATTTGTGATCTACCTTCTGATGAATTTGAAGTGGAGTCTTTTATCATGTTGTCTTTAATTTCTTCAGTTCATCTTCATCATGCTTGTATGCATGTATGATTGCATGTTCTTCACCTATATGTATCTTGTATGCATGATTTCCGTTGTTGTGATGAATTAATTGCCTCGCATTTCTATTTCTTCATTCTGATATTCGTCAAATTCTTCAGAGTTTGACAAGTTTTTAAAAATCTCTCATTCAACCCCCCCCCCCTCCCGGGAGTTAACCTGCGCTTTCAGCAATAAAACCAACACCTTGGTTCTTGTTGTCCAGCATGTGGCTCATAGCAGCCATCAGAGCCTCCTGGTTGAAGTCACCTTGGTCCATGACGACCGTGTACAACTCGGGGTGCACGTCGAGGGACTTGCTCTCCCTGATGACAGTTGCCACCTCCTTCACGGCCTTAGTCATGCTGGTGAAGACACTGATCTCCTCCATCAAGCCGCCCTTTTTCTCTTCTATCAAGCACAGGGACGTGCTCAAGAGGGCCTGTTAGGGCCATCAAGGACTGCCTATGTGTCCGGGGTCTCTGGAAACTCAGGCATAGGCGAAACGAGAGGCTCACCGAAGCTTATGGCATGCGTGTCGGTTGCCAGCCCAAGAAGAGGATGTGCTGGATCAGGTTGTAGTTCTGGATGGGTGTGTTGACGAACTCAACGTCTTTGGGCTGGTCCTAAGAAAGAAACAAAGCATTGTTAGTTGCAAAAAGCCAATGGTTGACAATGTGAAATACAAGGGGGCGTGAGCTAACCATAACGTGGCCGGTGTAGTGCTTTGCCTCCAGAATGATCAAGCAAGTGTTCTAATCCCATGAGGCGCCGCTAACGCTAAGGTCTCTAAGCTTGGACACTATGATCCATCGAGCTCTCCACTTCATGAGGCGGTTGTAGACCTGGATGAAGGTCACCTCCTGACAACAGAACTCGAACACCTGCTTCACAATGGTATTCAAGTGCACCTCCTTGAAGCTCTTGTCAGTCCTAACCCCACTAGATATGCATCTTGTTAAGCACGAACATGGACATGAGCAGCTACCACTTCATGTTGCCCCTACCATCCTTATTTGCCTTTGTTGATGTCATTTGTGCAACGGCAACAGCAACAACAACAACACTTGGCTGAGCGAGCACAAAGGTTGTAGGCACAAAAGGAGGACATGTGCCTAAAACCTCGAACACATCTGAATCAGCAGGCATCTGTTCATCGAGGGGCCTGGGAGTCCTCGACATAGGATAGAGGGAACTGGCTCTTGAACAGGACAAGGGTCTGACTAAGGTCTTGCGTTTGCGTGGTAATGTCCTACAATCGCAGCACACATTGACAATGAGCATGTCACACACTACCGGATAATCTAGCTCAACATAGCATGATATGAGCAGCAGACAACACTACTAGCTACCATTCCAGTGTATTCAACACTACTCTAGCATGCTACAAGATCACAGTCTCACATATCGGCACCCAAATACAACCCTAGCATATGCTACAAGATGCTCACCGATCAAACCCTACCACAAGCTCAAACATCAAACCCAAGAAGGCGGTGATTCTCACAGAGGTCATCACTGCAGCTCGAGGGAGACGCTGAAACAGTCGGAGAAGATGATGTAAGAGTCGTCGCCGCGTGGACTGCGGATGAGGAAGGAGCGCCGCTTACCTTTTCGTCCGTGCTGATGCGCGTCGACTGGGAGGCTCGAAAGGGGGGAGTAGGGTGACGAAAGTTTCGGCGATGAGGTGAAGGGGGCTATATAGGGCGAGCGAATCAGTGAGAGGAAGCAGCTACAGTAGAGACGTGGTGATAATAATATCTGGTAATATACTGGTTTCTTGGGGGTGAAGCTAGCAAGCACATGATGTGCCTGCCATTCCTGGCAAACCATATGACCCTACACTAGTACACACCGCCCTACCATCTTCCGCATTCACTACACGCTGCGTCCTTGCGTTGACAGACTGCCAGACTGGCGAGAAACCTGAGATGCGCTGTTCATCTCCGGTGCCAAACAGGGAGGCAGCCGGGACCGGTTTAATAAGCAGCAGCACAGACGGAAGCATCAGTCACAGTGATCCAGTAAGTAACTGCTCTTGCTGCAAGCACCTTGCCCATCATTCACGCTGCTCATCTCTTGGCCTCCCCTACGTTGCCTCCTCCGTAGGTCCATCGTCCAGACTATCCGAGATGAGATGAGCCTGGTTTACAAGGCCCTCTTCCTCTGGCATAAGCACCATCAGTTCTTCACAACCTCATCTACCATGGATGGTTCTTCGTCGTCGAAGTGCCATACCCGAATCCAGGCACGGCAGCCCGTGAACTGGAAACGGGGGAGGCAAGCAAGGGAGCACAAGATACTTGCATTGCATGGATTAGAAACAGGAAAGCACACTGCTGTCAACTTCGCCCCAGCAACAAACTAGGAGAAAAATTGCGCAAACCGTTTTAACTCGCTGCAAAAACTCACATGGCATGCGGCGTGCGCCCGCCCCTCGGTCCGCAGCCGATGATGCTCATGTCCAACATGACAGCCAAGTAAGCAATTTGCATTTTCCTGCAGGCAGGAGCTGGTTAAAGTGATAAAAGAATAAAATGGTAATGCTACAGAACAATCATGATCATCAGAAACACAAATGCAAAGAGAAGCACAACAAGGCACCATTTAACCAAAACTCCAGCAGGAGAGGAAGCTGCTGAGTTGAGCATCAACATTACCATATTACAATCATCTGTCTGTGAGGTTTCTGCATGCATGCATAAAACTGGATACATAAATAAATAACAAAGCCCCTTTGTCGCCTCTAGCAAACCTACAGCCACTGCTGGCAACATCCAAAAAAGAACTAAATCAAGTAAGATGATGGCGCTGCAGAAAAGAGTTAATCCCACGACAAAAGAAAGCCCTACGACGACACGACGACGATATGGACAGGAAAGCCATTCGCTTTCCCTACTGTTGTTTTAGTTCCTTCCATCCGAAGTTACAAAAACTAAATATGGTACAGGGAGAGAGAGCAAGAAAAGCATGCACTATTTGCCCGCCTAATGCTACTACTGGTGCTGCTGCTGCTACCTGTTTCCTATGTCTTTCCAGGGGTGGTCGGCGTCCTTGCCCAGGAACTTCGAGCTCGAGCCGTACTGCGCCTTGAGGGCCGCCACCGGGTCCGACACGGGGCTCACAAGGATCCCGGCGCCACCGAGCCGCGCGGCTTTCCCGGGCTGCTGCTGCTGGAACCCTGAGATGAGCTCTATTCCGTTCCTCTTCTGGAGATCAGCGTAGCTTTCCAGCCGCTTCGGATCTGATGGAAGCTGCTGCCGCAAAGGCTGCTGGTACTCTGCTAATACACCCAGTGTGCCATTTTTAGCCGAGTAAAATGGCACGCTGGCCAATGATGATCTCTGGCATTTCGCTACCCTGAACAAAGACGACTCGGGCTGTACTGTGCTCCCATCCAGGTGAGTGTAGCTCCTCACCACTCGCTCGTCCTGCCCAAAGTGGGCAGTATTTGTGGGCCTAGATGAATAAACCATGCGATCCATTCCACTTCCCAACAATCCTGCTGCTGTCGTTGGCGGGGGAGGCTTGCTTCTAGTTACATTCGATGATGAGCCAGAACTTTGCAAGGATGATTGATGGCTCAGAATTTTCCCAAATAACTTTACATCACCAGGGCGCTTCACCTGATCACAACTCTCAGTGCTTGCCTTGTGGGAACAGGGCTTCAACTGACCTTCCCGTAATTCTTTGCTGCTCCCATTCATCAGAAACCCAGCAGATGTGCTTGAGAGACCTGAGCTGCCCGACCTGCCATTCTGGTATTTGGTTATTGTGAACTGATCCGGATGAGAAATTCCCACACTGCCACTTACAGTGCTATCAGAAAAAGCGGGTATATCAACTGCCAGATGGTGATTCCGTCTGTGCTGCAAGTATCCATCAATATTGCGGAACAGAACATCATGCTGGCTCCGAGATTGTTCATTAAATACTGGGAATTTGCTCATATCCTTGGGCCCTGGAGTATTGCTGACTCTGTTGGCATGATCACCAAAATTTGGTGAAGTTATGGAGGCTATGCCCTCAAAACGAATTGAGGTAGGATCAGGAAGGTCAGAACTAAACTGAACAGGCATCAAATCCTTTGGAGTAAGAGGGGTGACCTGTGATTTTGGCTTTGCTGGGAGCAGATCTGTTGGCACGCTTTGCTGATAACTCAAAGTAAATGCAGGCCTGATACAGGAAACACCGGCCATGTCCGAGAAATGGGCGACATTTTCCTTGCTGCCACTTTCTCCAGGTAAGCAAACAGAGGGAGTTGAATTTCCAGCTTTCACGTGTGCACTCTCAGGTGCATGTTTTGAAGGTCCTTCGTTACTGGATACCTTACTACAGTGTTCCCCAGGTAAGCAAACAGAGAGGGTCAAATTTCCAGCCTTCATGTGTGCACTCAAGGGTGCTTGTTGCGAAGGTCCTTCCACACTGGATTCCTTGGTGCAAATCCCTTCATACACATTGCTCGACTGGATGACTCCAGGTAAGAAAACCGGGGTGGTTAAATTTCCAGCGCTGATGGGTGCACCACTCTCGGGAGCATGTTCCCTGGTGGATACCTGAATGCAAATCTTTTCAGACGCCTTGCTCGGCTCAATAACTTCAACAATGTGCAGACTGGAGCTGATTTCCAGGTGTGCTCCCACAGGCTGCTCAGTTGAAGAGGCCATGGCTCCATTGCCATGCACACTCACTTGGTTACTGTGCTCTCTGTTCTCCATACTCCCTGTGCTCTCAGAAGAATTGATATCGATAGGAGCACATGAAGGTGTTGATTGATGAGTGGCTTCACTTGACTGTCTATGATCAACAGGAATGTTACAATTGTTAGTATCATCTGCCTTGATCTCACCTTCCTCAATTGTTAGGTCCACAATTTCTGGCCCATCTGATCTATCAGTTTCTGACTGTTTAAAGGTGATGCCAGATAGAAGATGCCCCTGAAGGGTTTTATCAGCAGAAGGACAAACTTCCATCTCCATTTCCACAGGAGACTGTGTGCTACAAATAGGAGAATCCATCTCAGCAGCACATGCCTCGTCAGTATCACTCCTACCTCCACTGGCATCACCTGTCGGCAAACCGGTATCGGTAGTCTGCTGATAGATCAAATCCAAACCAAGTGAAATGCGAGCCTTGCTGAAAAATACCTTGCACTGCTCATATGACTTGCTCTTCACATATGAAGAAATTCGAGCAAAATCCTTCCCATGGTTATTCAGAGCCTCAATGAACAGTGACTTCTCATTGTCGTTCCAATCAACTGAATCAACTTCGCATTCCTGGTCTGAGAGATCGTCTTCCTCATCAAAGCTCTTGTCTGCCTCTGGAGTTGCTATAAGATACTCCATTCTTGTGGCACCTATCTTTTGGCCATGATCAGCGGAACTGGTAATGCATGAGCCCATTCCTTCAGGGGAGAGAGTTCCACATATGCCTGCCAAGACATCAGCAGCTACAGATTCCCTCTCGTGCAGAGATACATTAGCAATGCCATCCTTATCCAAAGATCCTTTGGCCACAGCCGAAACATCAGACTTGCAAGAAGTCCGAATGATAGACTTTTCAGTATCTCTCTCCACTCTGTTTGCATAATCAAGACCATGGGCAGCCACGACTGATGCAGCATTTCCAAGCATATCAAGAGATGCAGCATTCTCAGGATTCCATTTCTTTCCAGATTTTGTTCCTAGGTAATTGCCGGTGGGTTGTTGCTGCCGAAGATCCAGAAGTTTCTTAACTTCTCGGAAACTGTCAGATTTATGGTGCTTGTAGTAGAACTCAACACAATCAGCCGTTGTCTTGTGCTGTAGAAAATTGGAGATTTTAGAGAAATTCTTGCCAAATGAAGCAAGCATCTGCATAAAAACTTCCTTCTCTTCATGAGTCCATGGATTTATCACTGACCGCTCCTTCTCAACTGAAACAGGATCCTCAATCAAACCATTCTTGCTGACAAAGCTAGCACTTTCTTTCTCTTTTTCATCTATAATTAATGCTGGCATTTTCAAGTAATTTCTGCAGCGCTTAAACTGAAATTCTGTAAACATCTTGTTTGCAACATCTGATATTTCTGTGGTAGGAAACGTACTCAGATTACCAGCTGTAAACAAAAAGAACACCAAGTCAAATAGGGCTCAAATACAAATGGTATGAAATTGCATGCATACCATAGATACTCATAAGTAAATAACACAAATGTGGTGAGTAAATGCATAAGAGCAGTAAAGGCAGATAGAAGACAAGATAGTTGCAAGCAGAAGTATATTCAAGGGCACATCGAAGACATGCAAAGGTAGTGCAAAGAGAAAAGAAAGAAGAACATTGCAATACTTGTAAAACATGTCCCTTTATGTCTATCATCAAGCCATAAAGTATCAATCTGAATTCACTAAGGCATCCTTTATACAGACATTAAGGCAATACAAACATTAAGGCACTAAGGCCTACTGCAGTGACTTCGTAGGAGGTAGCCAAAAGCATAATAATATGTTATAAAACCAACTTATCCATGTGTAGAAATCAAGGGGGGGAAGGCTGAAGTATACGATCTAAATCCAACTACTCCATGTGTAGATTTCGAGATATTGTTCCATACATAGCAGATTTGCAATTTTGTGTATCTGATAGACAAAATGGTAGGTACTAGTTACATTTTGATGACAGCTGGTGTCATCGGTTTCTAGGAATGAGTCTTTTCCAAGAATTCCCATACGCCCAAGGGAGCTTTTTATGCATCGTCCACAACTTTTTATGCATGAATTGCTTTTCTTTGAAGTGCCACGGAAAAATGTGCGGCAGCTTCAACAACAGGAAGGCAAGGTATATATTAGCATAATACCAAAACATTCGGAGGATGTTCCCTTATAACTTATCTATCATAGCACATTTATTTGATTGACGGCTAAACACCACACAGAACTTTTGAAAGGTCAAAAAAGCACCACTGAAACTACATTTTCTACAAGTAAATAATGGGATAATATGTACTGTACTTTCAATAAGCAGAGGGAAATACTGACCAGGCATGCCCAATCGAGAGCGAATAGACGAGCGTTGCCTCTGAGATCCACTCTGTGATGCACGGTTGCTCTGATCAGTGCGTTTATTAGACTTTGGGCGCTGCTTTCTTACAGAGAGGAGCCGCACATCCTCTTTCCACAGGTGTCGCAGCACCTTGAACTTGAAGGTAAGTGCTTGCTCTTTGAATCTTAGTCTATTTTTATGTATGCCAAGCTTCTTTCTGACACTCAGGTCATTCTTCATTTGACTAGATAAACCAAGACATGGTTGACCAGCAGGCAAAGGTTTGAAAACCAGTTCATTAAATTCTTTTGCTATATCATTGTTCACAGCAATAATTGAAGGGATTAAATTACGGCTGTCGATACGGTGTGAGCACTGCCTGGTTGATAAGGCATTGCTGCCATCTGCTTTCATGGAACTAACATTATCATGGGACAAACTAGGCTCCTGCCTCGGACAGTGGGCATCAATTTGAGACCCAGTTCCTTCAGAAGGCTTCAATGGGGCCACATCTGCAGCTACAGCAACCTCAGCTTCAGCAACAACTCCAGGACATGCAACACTCTCTCCGGATGAGACTGCAGTTACACTGCGAACAGGAGCTGTCACAACATCCATCAAGTCTACACCGTTAGCATCAGCTTCCTGCTCCACAGGAAGCTTGCAAGGAGTGAGCACCCCTTGTTCTTTAGGGGAAGATGATGTTCCACAGATTTCAGGCTTGGCTAGAACTTTTGATGTCTCAGGCTTGGCTAGAACTTTTGATGTCGCAGGCTTGGCTAGAATTTTTGATGTCCCACTAGAAGGTGAAGGATTTTCTGCATCTTCAAGAGCCTTGTTTTCTGATTCAGTACTCACTGATTTAAGTTCACATTCCAATGAATCAATCTCAAGCTCAGTCTTCTCAAGCTCCCTGGCTATGTTTTCTTTCAGTAGCAATAACTTACTACTATTTGTCAGTCTTCTCGAATCCCCAGAACAAGAATCTTCATGTTGAAGTAGTTCAGCAAGGACGTTGGCAAGGGAGCCAATGCGATCACCATCAAGTTGACCTAACTTAATGGGGATTTCATCGTTGTAAGCCTGGACCTCCGCCCCAGGGATATCTTTACTGGACATTGTGACTGTATTTGCCGTCAGTTCACAGGATTTATCTTCAGGCACTGCAGCTAAACGTGAAGGTAACAGTCAGTTTTCAAGACATTTGATGTGCATGGTCTCTCCCGGCTCAGTTCCATTATAAACATGAACAAAGTATCTTAACGTAGCATGACAAAATGAAGATGTTGAGGACCAGCAATTAATGTACTGTCGCAACAATATAAATTTAACAGGAAGGTGTCTATTAGTGGATGGAACAGACATACTGTGGATATGGTGAATGCAAAACCAAGGGTAAAAGATGTATTGTGGAGGACCATTTGTTTTTTTGTTTTCTCTGTGTGTGTGTGTGTGGGGGGGGGGGGGGGGGGGGGGGGGGGGGGGGGGGGGGATCGAGCAAGATGAATGAAGTACATATGCTATCTCATGGGCACATTTATGAAGTTTAAGCAGAGCATTGTTTTCAAATAAACTATCCTTTTTTCATTCATTACTAATAGAACTGATTCAGCAACAGCATATTGACCTAGATTAAAACAGGAATTAAATTCACATGGAAAACAACTGGGATAAACAAAGGAAAAGAAGGTCAAAACAGGTGTCATACCAGGAGAACTAGATGGAGGTGCAAATGATGGTAACGCCGGTGCCGCCACTGGAGATGCACAAAGTGCAGGTGCAGCTGGTGGAGATGATGGTGCGGCCACTGGAGATGCACAAAGTGCAGGTGCAGGTGCGCCTACAACTTCCTTCTGTTCAACGCCGTCTGGGCTCCCTTCAGCAACAGGTTCAGCAGATTCTGAAGAACCAGGCACCTTCTGCTTCTCATATTTGGCCAAGCCTTGCCCCCATCCAAGCCGGGGCTTCTTCCTGGGTGTCTCCTCCTCAGCCGACTGTGAATCTGCCACAGCCGCAGACTGCGATGGGGCGTTCTTCTCTGAAGCCGCCCCTGCAGTAGCGCTCTGACGAGCTGACAAAGGTCCAGCGCCAGCTGCGTCTGCACCGTCAGATCTGCTCTCCCTCCGGCGCAGGGGCCGCCAAGGAGTCGCACGGGGTTGGTGTTCTCTATCCTCCCTGTCAGCCCTATCACTGGGAGGGTCGTAACAGATCGGCACAGCAACTGACCTCAGAGGAGACCTCCTCGACGGTGGGGGAGGCGGGGGCTCCTGGTGGCCCCTTGGGAAGTCGCCCCCGTAGCTCCTAAACGGAGACCTCCGGTAGGATCCCCGCAAGTCACGGCCGTCCCTCCGGCCGCCGCCGCCACCATAGCGGCTGAAACCCTTATAGCCGGTGGGAGGGTCTTCCTCCAGCCAGTAGCGGTCGGAGCGCGAGGGCGTGTAGCCCAGCGGCTCGTCGGGGTAGGAGCGGTCATAGGTGCCGGCGCCCTGCCTGTAATAGCCCTCTGAAACAGCAGAAAGGGTGGGGGGGATCAGCGGGGCAGGAGGAGAAGCGTTGCGGCAGGGCAGCGGAGGTGGCGGGCGTATCAGATCTGAGGGCCTGGGAGGCGGAAACCTACCTGAGGAGGCCGAAGACGCGGTCCTGCGAGGCGAGGGCCGGGCGTGGTCGCGCAGGGGCGGCGGCGGCGGCGGTGGTGGGTGGTACGGGGAGTCCCTCCAGCGCGGCGTGGCGGGGGGCGCCGGCAGGAGTGGGTCCCCGGCGGCCGCGTCGTGCCTGCGCCCGTCCCTGTAGAGGAACTCCCTCCGATCCGGCGGAGGCGGAGGCATCCACGGCGTCGTTGCGGTCGTCGTCCCAGCGGCGCGTATCCCCAGCTCCGGCGGGCGCCGCAAATCACATACGCCCGGCAGAGCAGAGCCCGCAGCGTCGCCGGCCTCCTATCCAGGAGCAACCTGCACGAGGACGCGCACACAGGTCAGGAAAAAAAAACTCCTGGCCGGAGACGGCCGGCGGCAGGCGGATTCAGAGGTGGACGACTTACAATCCCGGCGGAGGCGGCGGTCAGCGGGCACCAGGGGCACAGGGCGTCGGTCCCCGGAGAAGGAGCACCACGCGGAGGCTCCAGGAACGGGGCGGGGCAGGGGAGGAAGGCCGTCGAGGGCCGCCCGCCTGTGTGGAGGCGGCGGAGGGAGATGCGAACCGTAGCGGAGGCCCGGCGCCCGGAGTCCCGCGACCAGGGAGGCGGGGGCGGGCGGGCTGGGCGGGGTCTGATCTGCGTGGGCGGGGGCGGGGGCGGGCCGGAGGAGGCGCGGCGGTGGTGGAGGCGGGCGGGCGGGAGGGAGAGAGGGGAGGAGGTGAGGGGAAGAAAGAGAGAAGAGAGAAAGAGAGAGAGGCGGAAGGGAAGGGAAGGGAACGGAGGCTGTGGCAACGTGAGCCGATAAAGCGGACGCGGCCGGGACTTAACCCCATTTGATTCGCACCCCCCTCGCGTCCGCCTGCCCCACCCCGCCCTACCCCAAAGAAAAACAAATCTTTTTTTCCCCAAACCTGGAAAATCTTTTTTATTGGTTTCGTTCCACTAATTAATTGCACGGGGGAGAGGGAGAAAAAAAAGGGGGGAAAGGAAAGGATAAACGAGAGAGAGCGGAAGGCAGTCTGCGACGCAAGCAACAGGCCTGGTGCCAGCCGGGCGTGAGCGGGGTTACCTTGCCTACCCCTGCCCAGCCACGGGATTTACGGGGGCTGCCACCGACCCCGCGTGGGCCCCGGCTGCCAGCGGCAGCGGCCGTGACCGCCACGGGCTCCC
Source organism: Triticum aestivum (assembly GCF_018294505.1). NCBI lineage: Eukaryota > Viridiplantae > Streptophyta > Magnoliopsida > Poales > Poaceae > Triticum > Triticum aestivum. The sequence goes on along the minus strand of NC_057795.1, from coordinate 80,017,777 downwards.
ACCGCAGCCGCGGTCCGGATCGGGGACGGCGCCATCGCCGTCGGCATCGGCATCGGCGCATCTCTCCAGACCGGCGACGACGACGGTGAAGGCCATCGCCGGACGCGCCCGGCTCCCGACAACTGGGCGATCCGGCTCCCGCGCCGCTCGCCGGCGAGGGTGCGCCCGATCTCCGCATGCATTAAGCAGCGAGCCAGCCGGAGCAGATCGATCGGAGTCGACGGGAGAGAGAGAGAGAGAGAGAGCGAGGAGTAGCAGGTGGTCGATGGATGGACGGAGTTCTGGTCTGGTTAGGCAGTGGTGGTGAAGCTCGACGAGAGAGAGGAGATGCACACCGCGGGTGAAGAAGTTTCCACCGCCGTGACACGGGAGGCGCAGGATCAGGGTGAATCTGGACGCTCCGTTGGACGACGGACGGCCGCGATGAGACCCCTGGCAGGGGAAGAAAGGAACAAACCCGGGGCCGGGGGTGGCGTAGCAACGTAGGTAGCGCTGCGAGCAAAGCGATGGGATTATTTGGTAACGGAGGCGATCCGGGGGTTGGTTCTGACGACGGATCGGGCTTTGCGGCGAGATTAGGAGATTTTTTTTTGGGGGGTAGGTGGCCGCTCGCTCGCTCGCTCATGGACGTGTCTTTCGTGGGTCCCGCCGCCTTGATGTCTTTGTTTACTCGCTCTCTCTGGCCCACAACGTTCTACTGCTCGTTCCAAATGATATTCGCGTTTTCCTGGAAATTATTCTCGTGGGGTTGTTTGGGAGCACGTAGTGTTCCACATGAACAAGTTCAATTCTCCTGACAAGGATTTCGAGAAATCTACATGTTCATTCATACGGAGTCTAGCAAATCGTTTTCATGAAAATAGTGGCATCGGTGAGGGCGGGTAGACAAATGCGAAGAGATGTGGAATCTACTCGGTGTTTCACTGTTGAACATCTGCATATTTTTTTGGCGTGGTAGGAAATATAGTAATACTGTCACGGCACATTTTTTTTTGTGATAGATATTTGTGATTCTTGCAATACAAAGCAAGAAATACGAGTCGAGCCGAGTTGCCGGGGTGCTGACTCGAGTAATTGTGGTGGATGGTAGGGCGGCAAAAGCCGACAGCGCGTCGTTGCCTCGTGCCCGCCGACAATGCTGGTGGCTAGGGGAGATGCGGCTAGATGGGTGCTGGACAGGAGAGCTCAGCATGGAGTTAGGGTTCCATATGAGCATGGCCTTATCCTCTTGGCCTAAACACCGGACGGTATGCCCCTCTTACAAAAGAAAGTTGCTCGACGCAAAAACCTAGACTGGTCAGGTTAGTCATTGGCTAATTGAGTAGTTGATCGGCTATCTCTACGAGTCGAGTCGAGACACCTAGTCGTCAATCATGTTACGATTGGATGGTTGTAACATAACTAGTCTCGACTAGCTGCTGGACACATAATCCATGCTACAAGGTCACAATAATTATTTTAGTGTGATGAAAACTTGGAACGTGCATAATATGGAAGTAGTATGATTGCCTATACTCTTTCAACTATTTGAGTTATCAAAAGATATGGTTTTATACGTCTTCTTGTGCCAAAAATTAGTGTGAAGGTTGACCGTGCATGTATGTTTTCTAGGCTTCTCTTGATCACTTGGAGACTTCAATTATGACTCACCCATTTGTCACTCAGCATGTGTAAGCCGTTTCTACCCTGTCTTTCATGAAAACACGGTTCCTGGTTGAATTATTTGTGCAAGTCTATGTTGGACATCTTTTTTGCAACATAAGCAATTTATTTATGTGGCATATGAAGATTACAGCTTACAACATACTTTCCCACTTCAAAACCAAAGGCCTATATATTTAGTCTGAAGATAGAATTTATAACGTATGATCAAGTTTGTGGAAAATATGTCAACATTTGCAATATCAAATCAGTATCGGTAAATATGTCCATCGTGAAATGTTTTTTATATTGTATTTTTTTTGTTATTAGTGAGGTTGGCTTCTCTCGATAATTGGTTAAATTCTATGCATACCTTTGTCTTGCGTTAATTCACCTGAACTTGATGGCGACATCAATCTTTGCTCCAAGTTGGAAGCCTTCTCCCGATCACGAACAATTGATGAACACTTTCAGTTTTGTCCATTCATCTAACGATGTGGAAAGCCTTTTCATTTAAGCACATCTCCACTTTGTCATTATCACAAAATGTACGCGTGCTTCAAGCCTATAATTTATCAAGGTGAATATCTTGAATTTCCTCTTTGCAACCTCGATGACATTTTTCCAGATGATGTAATTCCTACATGGGTGATTGAAAATCATCATTTCTACGCAAGTCCATGGGTGGTACCTGACCTTCAACCACATTTGTACATATGATGGGTTAGTTCGGAGATCATAACTATAATTTGTTCACACCTGTAGATTGCTTGGTCTCATGTGACACATTAGTGCTTACTAATTTTGAATGATCAACCATTGTCCCTTTAAGCCCTACATGGATCTCCTAAGAGACAATTAATTTTTCTTCTTGAAACACCTAATAGAGCCTCCATCGTCAATATATAAACTCATAAACTCAAACTTCACATTCCTTGAATATATATATTTAATCATTCTCTTGTTTTCTACCTGGAGTATTGCTTAAGTTCTTGTTTTTCTACACCTCTGCTCATGATCTCTCCAATCATGACCATCTTTTAGTCATACCTTGTATTTTGTTCTGGTTATTTTTAATATTCCCTATAATTTCACCTTCGTCCTATTTCATTCATCTAGTTAACTCAATCTTGGTATTTTGCATTTCACTCCATGTGTTTATTCTTGATCATAATAAACTTATCTCTTCACTTTAGCGACATTGATACATATATAGACCTAACAATGTTCATCTCTTAAATCCATATGATATTCTTCATGGATTACCTATATAAACATAACTTCATATATGATTCAACAAAATACTAGTCAACAAAAAATGCTATTCATTATGTAAACCACTAGTAATGCCGAGATGCGCTAATAATAAATCCCCTAATTAGGTTTCAATGGTTGACAAAATACAAGCATATCTCCCCAAGAGAATGCCAATAGAACATTCAAAGCTCACCTTGGTCGTTGTGCTCCATGTATTCCTTCACTCATGGGAGCTTCCACTCCGGGAGGCTTGTAGACCACAAGGTCTAAAGCCTAACCCACTCCCGCTCCATCGACCTCTTGACATAGCAACCATGTTGGGGAGCCTCGACTAAGCGGTGGGTAGGGCGTTTGTCACTAGATTTTGAGTGTGTTTTGGAAGATCAATTAGGTTGATATGCCACTTGCCTGAACTCCCATGTGTGACACGTGTCAGACCGTCCAAGAAAGTTTTTTGGATGGGTGAATCATTAATGGAGAGGAAGCAATCTGTCATTAAAGATGGCAGAGGGAGCGCTCTTTCATGTGATGTTGTAGAGCTTGGAGATGTGGAATGTAGGTGATAAGAAACGAACAAACAATTAGAATCGGTGCAACAAGACACATCTATATAGTTTACACCATCGTATAATTTGGATGTGAGATGGTAAGTACATCAATGTTTGGAAGAGATGTATAGTAAATCAAGTTATCGCACACCCGACGAAAGTTGCTTTCGAAAATGAGGTGAATAAGTCATTTCTCAAAAATAACAAGTGTGACCAAACACTAACACCATATTAGAACTAACAAAGAAATGAAAAGGTGATCAATATGTAGAAACTGTGGTAAAAGGACATGCAACACGCGAGTTTTTTTACCACAACAAGAAAAGGTAAAAATAACTGAATTGCTAGCTTCTAGAGTACTTCACATGTGTCCAAGAACAACCTGTCACTCATGCATGGTTACAAGGAAAAAGTCTTAGTAACTTTATTTCATGAGTCAGGATGATACGTCAGATTTGTCACATACAACGAGAGATGTATCACACAGTGAACATGTTCGCCAATGCCTTAGATCAATAAAATACATTTTAATGGCATGACTTGACAACTCTACTATGCCTACTTCGTGAAAGAAGGTTTGGTCATGTGGGTACACAATATGGACTAATGATTCTCACTTTTTAGTTTGAAAGCCAGTTACGATGATTTCCATATCCCCTAAAACTTCCTATTCATGAAAGAAACAAAACATATATTCACATTAGCTCATTCATCGAATGAACATGCAAAGCTCACCTTAGTCATTGTGATCCATGTATGCCCTCACTCGAGAACATTCCACTTCATGCGGTTTTCCCACAAGATCTGTAGCATGACTCCACACCCCTCAGTCGACCTCTTGATGTAGCAATCATGGTGGGGAGGCTTGAGTAAGTGGTGGTTTGGCTGTTTGTCGCTAGATCTAGAGAGTGTTTTAGAAGTTCAATCTTGGCCGCCACTTGCCTGAACTCTTGTGAAAACGGTGCGACCCATGTCGGAAGGGAGCCTACCCCACCATGGAGTTTTTGCATAGGGAAGCCTCATTAGGATGGAGAGGGGGCGAAGGAGGATCGCTCTTTTACGTGACAAGGTGGAGATTGGGATGCGAAAGGAAAGAGATAAGAAACGGACAAGGATAAGTGGCACAACAAGACACGTCTGGATGTTATACACCATTATGTAATACAACTGTTGGTTGGTAAGTACATCAATGTCTAGAAGGCGTGTATACTAAATCGAGTCGTTGGATGCCCAACAAAACATGCTTTCGAAACGAGTTTAAAAAGGCACCTACCTTGGAATTTTTGATAAATAAGAAGGTAATTAGTATACAGGATGTGGCACACCGTATTTTGCTCTATGGCTTCTTGTGCGCCTCCTCCTAATTTCTTCTACTCTCCTCCTTCACTCCTTTCCATGTTGTCACTTGATTTCGTCCATATTTAGCCCATTTCATGTAGAAACACAATAAAGGGAGTTTTGTGGAACCCTATGCATTGATTAGTCATTAGTGGCAATATCGGAGCGACTATCTCGGTTTAATTAAAATATCTTAGTTTAAACAAAGGGCAGAGGAGTGTAAAAATATCACTCATCGGATGCCGTTGGTAGGAAACATAGTAGAAAACAAAAAAGTCACCCTACAATCAGCTAGGAACACTATGAAGGTGCAATAATAGTTTAGATCAGGTCGTTACCAACTCTGAGTTGCGGCAGAAGACAACGAGTCAGTGTAGATCATGCTTGAAGTCCCTCGAACCTTTCACAAATGATCCCTCAAACGAAAGACCAAAAGCACGACCTCTCCACACTTTACAGGCGTACGGTCTTCATGGTCCGGCAGCGCTTCGCCGTCGAGAGTTAATCGTCACTGGAGAATTAGGGAGAGGAGATTATAACCACACCGGGCTTCTAATTATGAGGATATGAGAGGATCTAGATCTAACTCTAATTGGATCAGCTAGAACTGGAACTAGCTAACTAGAGGAGGCTCCAAAACTTGTGTGTCCAAAAGTGCCCAAAACCTCTAGTATATATAGGTTGGAGGAGGGGAGTGGGGGCATCACAAAGGGGGAAAGGTTTCCCCCCTTTGCGCCGGCCATGAGGAGGGGGATTCCCCTCCAATTCGGCCTCCCTCTTCCTTCTCCAAGAAGAAAGGGGGCGCCACCTCATATTGGGCCCAAGTGGCCCAATATCCTTTCCACCACTTGGCCTTTTAAAGTCCATTGATATTTAAATAAATATAAAGCTTCCTAATCATTATTAGAGCCTTTTAATACTAGTTTAACATCACCGGAAACTATTTCCACCAATATGTTGTTCATCGGCATAAATCGGTAAACCCTGAAACCCTTTCGGTGACCCCGAAACGCTTTCCTTTCCTCTCAAAACTATTTTGAATATTAATGAAACTACTTCGTAAATATTTTCTCATTATTCCTGTCCTACTAACTCTCAATAGATCATGATTACCTTAAGCTAGTGAACCTGTAGGTTCGGTATAACATAGACATGGACAAAACCCCTTTCGTTCAATGACCGATAGCGGAATCATGGACATCCATATCTATCCCTATGAGTACACGACTGATGTTCAAGTGAACATTTGGTTATCATGTGATATTCCCTTTGCTTTGGGATACTTTACAAAACTCGAGGTGAGATATATCGGTATCCTCTTGAGTCGTACACATGCTCACTATACCGATCTCCTTGTTATCTGTTTTATTCTTCTTTCTCATTGACATGTCATTGGTATAGCGAGCTGCTATACAAACGGTTTTTAACCCCTTTCCACGACAGAATTTTAAACCATTGCCTTGCCAGTGCGTGCGATAGGGGATCCTTCCCACATGACCTAGAAATCGTCGGGGATAGGGAGCCATGATGCAGATGCATTGCCAAATATACTCGTATGCGATGTAGCAACATATCACACACACCACATTCTGGCACACGTGTGGGATTGGTGATCAAACGTTTCTGATGACACAGCGAAACCAAATGGTGTTTCATACTGAACCGTTTGCGAAACAATGTCTAAGGCACACGAGCCATCATAGAAACTATGTGCGATATGTGCCCTATCGCACGTGAGCATTCTGCAGAAAATCATCTGCCATGCATGATACCATCACACACGTTTCGCGAACAATTATCATGTGCGATAATGTGCTATCACAAACGGTTCAAGAGCCCCTTTGCACACATACAAGTGTTGCAGATTATCTGTGATTTGTTGTGTATCACCGATGCTTGCAGTATGAGTGACATGTGTTTTCCGGCCGAGATCGCACACGTTTCCTGAAAAAATATGAGTGGGATTGCATTTTGCATTGGGCACGGTTTACTATAAGTTGTCATGTGCGATAATGTGCTATCACAAGCGGTTCGGGAGCCCCTACGCACACGTAGAATTGCTGCAAATCGTGTGTGAACTGTTGTGTATCACCTACGGTTCCGCTATGATCGACGTGTGCTTTCCATTCTGGATCGCACACACTCATTTAGTTGAACTGTGTGTGCATCAATGGCCAGGTTAAAGCAAAATTATCTCATTTGAATCAGCATGCAAAAATGAAATTTGCCACAATATGCAATTGAACAAATAGTGTCAAGAGGAAAAACATTCATCAGAATTCGCAACAATTGCAATTGAATAAATGGTGGCTAAATTCCAATGATTTGTCGACATATGCAGTTCATAATTAATCATAGTGTATGAAATAGGAAGACCTCATCACATTGGAAACAATTGATCCACGCATATCTGTTTAGCGACTAACTCTTACTCATTGTTTCAGGAGAAGGCATGCTGAAATCTTCATTATCACCAATGGGCTTGATGTACTAATTCAGGAAGAAGTTGCTGATTAATCTCCTAACCATCATCAATTCACCAGCGGGGACCAGTTCAGGGGTCCTCGATTCAAAGAGGAGCTGCGAGGTTTTTAAAATCAGAATGTGCCATATGAGTGGAGTAGAAGATACTAGTTAAGATAGACTTACTAGTACTAATTCACGAGCATCTTCAGAACTATCAGCAGATTTGCAGATGAAGATCATGTGTCTGCAAACATAGTACCCACAAAGGTTGGTCCCTTGTTGCTGAAGACATTGAAATTTTTTGTACAGAATTAGTCATGTATTTGGCCTGTTAGGAACAACCTAACCGGTGTTAGATGTATTTTTTTCTTTGGACAGAAATAGAAAAATGTTTATTTAGAAACTTGAACATTTGACTAGCGTAAGAAAATGTATTTGCAAACTATTGGATACATTTTTCGAAAATAATGGATTTTGGTGCCTTACCAGAGAAATGATCTCGTGCTGCAGAGGTAGTTCCCTCTTGAACAGGTTCCCTGGCTTAGTTTTCCACAATGCCAACACACTGCAAATGAAGATGAATTTTCACATACTCAATTATTGAACCAGATATGAATGCAAATTAATTTCAACATCATAGAATTCAATATCTATTTATGAATTTCTGAAGATGCATCAGATCCTGAGGCTTTATTAACTCTCTGAGAGAATCCAGGTACACTACTGCAGGATGGTCCAAACGCGATAGTCCAATCAGAAACCCTTCGACGAAACTGTGTGCGATGCATCAACCACAAATGGTGATATAATAAAACCGTCAAAAAAGATGCAAAACGTTTGCGATGGCATCGACATCAAACACGGTTCATAATAGACGTGCGTGTGTGATGAGTTGCAAACGTTTAATCCAGAAGAACTGTTTGCGATGATGAAGAACAACAGAAACGGGCAGACAGATGAGGGTGTGTGCGATATACGACACACAGTTCACTAGGATGAACTGTGTGTGATTAGGCAACACAATGGAAACGTTACAACTGAACAAGATGTGTGTGATACGCGGGAAACAAGTCTGTAATCAGAAATGTGCGCGAAGACCAATAATAACACAGCCAATTGCTGCTAATAAGCCGTGTGATTTGCTTTGTCTACAGAAGAATAACATGTATATATATAACTGAAATAAACATCCAATTATATGAGTGACTATACAAATCATTCACACACACCTTAATAAACAATTGCAGTCATTCTAAAGTAGGAGAAACGATCGTCTAGTCATCTACTTCTTGTGACGCTCCCGCCACTGCTCTGTGGCTCAATCCCTCGTCTGGGGCATGAAGAAGACACGTCCTCATGTCAATGATCTGCCTGTACATCTCGTAGCTTGTGTACGCGTCCTTGGCCACGTACTTGACGTGTTGTTCATCCAGTCTCTCATGCCAAACACTGTGCCAGGCTTTCTTGTCCTTCTTGCTCTCATCCTTCATCTTCATGTAGTAGGAGTCAATGATGGCTGAGGCAAGGTCAACCAGGGAGTTCAGTTTGTTGTTGTCGTTGCCCCAGACCTTGTAGTGGTCCTGGATGTTGACAAGATTCCGACATTTCAAGCCCGAAACCTTGAGCGCTTTTAGATCGTTGGTGGTGTCCACCGTAGCGAAATTGTAGTCAGAGCTATTGATAAACCTGGAGAAACGCTCGCAAGGACTTGTGGCCAGGTGGTAGTGGTAGACGAGGACGTCATGTTGCATGCACAACTGGGCGACGACAACCTTCTAATCATGCCCGACACGACCGATGGTGTACTTGAGGTCGATGTCGACCACTTGGTACCTGTCCTCGGCAAGGAACTGCTCCATAGTTTGGATGGAGCTCTCCACCGACACCAGATCGTTCGTGTACACCACCAAGAGGGCCTTCCTCCTCACATGGGTTTCCACTACATGATGCATGGTGAACTGCCTGCCATTGTTGTCGTCGGCCACTGGGAGCACCATTGGAGCCATGGGGATCGCCATTGGAACCGCTGGATGTCCTCTTTGTATGTGTTGTCGTGGGTGTCACTACAAAAAAATACACTTCCGTGATGATATGTGTTTGTCATAGTAGGTCGCGTTTTCTGTCATGCATGTACATCCATGACGATTTTATGACAGAATCAAGATAGTCATACCTGTGTTGTCGTAGAAGTGTTCCATGACATTACCAAAATTATCATCATGGAAGTGTCCACTTCCATGACGATAAATCGCGCGTCACAGAAGTGCTTTCGTCAAGGGTGACCGACACGTGGCATCCACCGTAACGGAACGCTGTTAAGCTATCAGGTCCGGTTTTGGATCCGATAACCCGTTAACAGCCCCGACCAATGGGGATTTTCCACGTGTAAAATCATCATTGGCTGGAGTAAACACGTGTCGTCTCACCGTTGGGATAAATGTCATCCACTCATTGCACCAAAGGCGCCTATGATACGTAGACACATGGGACAGCCCAACAGAGGCCCATTCCTGTGAAAAGGCCGACCTATTTGACTTGGTCAAAAGGTGGCGGGCCAGCCCACAGAAAGCCTATTAACGGCTTGTTCGCATATAGCCCATTTACAGCCTGCTAACACAGGACCCGTTACAGCCTATCTAAATTAGGCCCAGTAGCGTCATCTGGGCCGTCCAATATGATTCCAGCAAGTTTTAACTTTCGGCCCATGTATGGCCCATGACGTCTTTCGGCCCATATGAGACCCTTTGTAACTCTTGGCCCATTAACGGCCCATGGTGAAACTGGCCCGTAATGAACAGTGTATCACTTTATACCCATTAACGACCCATTATTCCATTGGGCCGTTTCCAGCCCATGTTATCTTTCGGCCTTCTCAGGGCCCATTTATTCTTGGGATTGATAACCCGCAAGTATACGGGGTAGTTGTAGCCTCTTTCGATAAGTAAGAGTGTCGAACCCAACGAGGAGCTAAAGGTAGAACACATACTCTCTCAAGTCCTATCGGCCACTGATACGACTCTACGCACGCTTGACGTTCGCTTTATCTAGAACAAGTATGAAACTAGAAGTACTTTGTAGGTGTTGTTGGATAGGTTTGCAAGAAAGTAAAGAACACATAAATAAAAAGTAGGGGCTGTTTAGATAAGGATGCAATAAAGTAAATATAGCGAGTGTGGAAAAGTGGTGGTATGAGTTGCGGAATTGTCCCTGAGCAATTGACTACTTTACTAGACCGATAACAAGTTTTATGTGGGAGAGGCCACTGCTAGCATGTCATCCCTGACTTGGAATTCTATGCACTTATGATTAGAACTATTAGCAAGCTTCCGCAACTACTAACATTCATTAAGGTAAGACCCAACCATAGCATTAAGATATATTGGTCCCCCTTCAATCCCGTATGCATCAATTTCTATGCTAGGTTGAAGCTTCTGTCACTCTAGCCCTCCAATACATAGTCCTATCAACATACAACTAACCCTACGGTGTGATCCACGTGCGCGCTCATATGATGGGCACCAAAGGACAACAACATAACCACAAGCAAATTAAATCAATCATAGCAATTCATCAACCACCAATAGGACAACAAAAATCTACTCAAACATCATAGGATGGCAACACATCATTGGATAATAATATGAAGCATAAAGCACCATGTTCAAGTAGAGGGTACAGCGGGTTGTGGAGAGTGGACCACTGTATATAGAGGGGGGACGGTGATGGAGATGTTGGTGAAGATGGCAGAGGTGTTGGTGTAGATCGCGGTGATGATGATGGCCCCCGGCGGCGTTCCGGTGCCACCGGAAGCAAGGGGGAGAGAGCCCCCTTCTTCTTCTTCTTCCTTGACCTCCTCCCTAGTAGGGAAGAAAATGGAGTGGAAAGTTTTCGCTTTTCTAGAGGAAAAATGGAAAAATGAAAATGGAATTTTTTATGCGAAAACGGAAACAAAAATGGAACGGTGTTTTCCGATGGAACAGACATGGAAATGAAACTTTCCGTTTCGATAAATATGGAATTTCCGTTTCTACTATAGGCCTATGGCTACTTTGTATCCCAACTACCAAACAACACACAATGACACAATGAGTAGAATGAGCAGAATGGGTCATTTGAGGACCAACTTTTACTACCACACACATACTCAACCAGACCCTATACGGAATTGTCATGTACTACTACAATACTATCCTATGTTGCTATCACAACTATATTATTTTGTAGTCATGTTAATAATTCCGTAAATTTGTTTGTTTTTTTGTCTATATTTCTCTATGATTCAAGGGGGTTTTAAGTTCTGGTTAACAAACCATTTTGTTTCCGTGTCCGCTCTGTATTTGCTCCGTGTCTGTTTTCGGTAGTATTTGTTTTCGTATTCATTTCCGGGGTTTCTGTATTCGTTTCTGCTTCTGCAAAAAATATGAAAACAAAAATGGTAGCACCTAGTTCCGTCCGTTTCCGCGCCGTTTTCATCCCGTCCCTAGATGGGAGAAGGGTTTCCCCTCTGGTCCTTGGCTCCCATGGCGTGGGAGGGGCGAGAGCCCCTCCGAGATTGGATCTATCTCTCTGTTTCTGCGTTCTCAGATTCTGCCCCTTGACCGCTTCTTTTATATCCGGAGATCCGTAACTCCTATTGGGGTGAATCTCTCGCCCAGATTTTTCTTGTAAAATTAGCTTTCTTGCGGCAAAAGAAGAGCGCCAACCGCCTTACGGGTGGCCCAGGAGAGTGCCAAGCGTGCCCAAGGGGGTGGGCACGCCCCTATCTCCTGGCCACTTCGAGCACCGTTTCGCGTTGATTCTTCCTCCGGAAAATCCCAAATATTCAAAAATAATTCTCTGTCCATTTTTATCCCGTTTGGATTCCGTTTGATATTGGGTTTATGCGAAACATAAAACATGCAACAAACATGAACTAGCACTGGGCACTAGATCACTATGTTAGTCCCAAAAATAGTATAAAAAGTTGCCAAAAGTATATGAAAGTTGAAGAATATTGGCATGGAACAATAAAAAATTATAGATACGACGGAGACATATCAGCATCCCCAAGCTTAATTCCTGCTCGTCCTCAGGTTAGTAAATGATAAAAAAGATAATTTTTGATGTGGAATGCTACCTAGCATAATCTTGATCATATGTCTAATCATGGCATGAATATTAAGATACGAGTGATTCAAGGCAATAGTCTATCATTTGACATAAAAACAATAATACTTCAAGCATACCAACCAAGCAATTATGTCTTATCGAAATAACATAGCCAAAGAAAGCTCATCCCTACAAAATCATATAGTCTGGCTATGCTCCATCTTCATTACACAAAATACTCCCATCATGCACAACCCCGGTTTCAGCCAAGCAATTGGTTCATACTTTTTAACGCGCTTCAGCTTTTTCAACTCTTACGCAATACATGAGCGCAAGCCATGTACATAGCACTATGGTGGTATATGGTGGTGGTTGTGAGGACAAAAAGGAAGAATAATAGTCTCACATCAACTAGGCGTATCAACGGGCTATGGAGATGCCCATCAATAGATATCAATGTGAGTGAGTAGGGATTGCCATGCAACGGATGCACTAGAGCTATAAATATATGAAAGCTCAACAAAAGAAACTAAGTGGGTGTGCATCCAACTTGCTTGCTCACGAAGACCTAGGGCATTTGAGGAAGCCCATCATCGGAATATACAAGCCAAGTTCTATAATAAAAAATTCCCACTAGTATATGAAAGTGAAAGCATAGGAGACTCTCTATATGAAGAATATGGTGCTACTCTGAAGCACAAGTGTGGTAAAAGGATAGTAACATTGCCCCTTCTCTCTTTTTCTCTCATTTTTTCTTTTATTTTCTTTTTTTATTTTTTATTTCCTTTTTCTTTTTGGTGGGCTTCTTTGGCCTCTTTTTTTTATTTGGGCTTCTTTGGCCTCTTTTATTTTTCATAAAGTCTGGAGTCTCATCCCGACTTGTGGGGGAATCATAGTCTCCATCATCCTTTCCTCACTGGGGCGATGCTCTAATAATGATGATCATCACACTTTTATTTACTTACAACTCAATATTACAACTTGATATCTCGAATAAAGATATGACTCTATATGAATACTTCCGGCGGTGTACCGGGATGTGCAATGATCTAGCATAGCAATGACATCAAAAAACGGACAAGCCATGAAAACATCATGCTAGCTATCTTACGATCATGCAAAGCAATATGACAATGAATGCTCAAGTCATGTATATGATGATGATGGAAGTTGCATGGCAATATATCTCGGAATGGCTATGGAAATGCCATGATAGGTAGGTATGGTGTCTGTTTTGAGGAAGGTAAATAATGGGTTCATGATACCGGCGAAAGTTGCGCGGCACAATAGAGGCTAGCAAAGTGGAAGGGTGAGTGTGCGTATATCCATGGGCTCACATTAGTCATAAAGAACTCATATACTTATTGCAAAATCTACTTGCCATCGAAGCAAACTACTACTACTACACATGCTCCTAGGGGGGAGGTTGGTAGGAGTTAACCATCGCGCGCCCCCGACCTCCACTCATAAGGAAAGCAATCAAAGAACACCTCATGCTCCAACTTCGTTACATAACGGTTCACCATACGTGCATGCTACGGGACTTGCAAACCTCAACACAAGTATTTCTCAATTTCACAATTACTCAACTAGCATGACTCTAATATCACAACCTTTATATCGCAAAACTATTGCAAGGAATCAAACATATCATATTCAGTGATCTACAAGTTTTATGTAGGATTTTATGACTAACCATGTGAATGACCAATTCCTGTCATCTCTCTAAATAGATATAAGTGAAGCAAGAGAGTTTAATTCTTTCTACAAAAGATATGCCCACGCTCTAACAATATAAGTGAAGCAAAAGAGCATTCTAGAAATGGCGGTTTTCTATGTGAAGAGAAACAGGCAATCTAAACTTCAAATGATATAAGTGAAGCTCATGAAGCATTGTATAAAGCCATACTCAAAAGATTTAAGTGAAGTGCAATGAGCATTCTATAAATCAACCAAGGACTATCTCATACCAGCATGGTGCATAAAAGAAAAGTGAAAACTAAATGCAAAAGACACTCCAAGACTTGCACATATCGCACGAATGAAACGAATACGAAAACATACCGATACTTATTGAAGAAAGAGGAGATGCCTTCCGGGGCATCCCCAAGCTTAGACGCTTGAGTCTCCTTGAATATTTACTTGGGGTGCCTCGGGCATCCCCAAACTTGAGCTCTTGCCTCTCTTCCTTTTCCTCATATCGAGACCTCCTCATTTAGACACTTCATCCACACAAAACTTCAACAGAAAACTCGGTAAGATCCGTTAGTATAATAAAACAAATCACCACCCTAAGTACTGTTGCAAACCAATTCATATTTTGTTTTTGAATTGTTTCTACTGTAATATAACTTTTCCATGGCTTAATTCACTAATATAAATTGATAGATTCATCAAAACAAGCAAACTATGCATCAAAAACAGAATCTGTCAAAAACAGAACAGCCTATAGCAATCTGAACATCCACCATACTTCTGGTACCCCAAGAATTCTACCAAAATTAGGAAAAATAAACAAGTTGTACATAAATATAGTGAAAAATAATCAGAACCATTTGACGTTCTAGTTAAAAATGAAAAATCATGCACTACAACCAAAGTTTCTATCCTACACCGTACAAACCAACAAGCATTGTAAACATCCTAAAGGCAAACCTTGGAACATTATTTTTATAATAAAATGGAATTGTACAAGGGGATAATTATTTTTGATGAAAAGTTTCTGTAATTAAGATTCACAAAGTTTCCGTGAGCATGAACAAAGTTCAAGGCTAGCTCCCACTTGAACAATGCTTGTCTTTCTCACTTTCACTTTCCTTTTTGAAAAGTTTTAGGTTCCCCTCTTTATTTTTTTTTATTTTTTAAACTATATAAAAGCACTCAACAGAAATAAATGACTCTCTAAAACTTTCGGGTTGTCTCCCTGACAGCGCTTTCTTTAAAGCCATTAAGCTAGGCATATAGTGCTCAAGTAATGAATCCACCCGGATCCCAAGGTATATCAAAGCCAATTTTAATTAACAATGATTTGTAATTTAGTAGTGAGCACAAAGTAACATATATCAAGCAATGACAAAGTCTAACTCTCTTCCTATGCATCGGCATGTCATAAAAGAACAATTCATGCACACATAGTAAAGGCCAATGCATAGTATAAACAGTTTCTTGCAATTTCATCATATTGGAAACATAGAGAGGTGGAGATAAAGTTCCTCTCTCGTAATAATTGCAAGTAGGAGCAGCAAGCACATGCATATTACATTCATCAAAATCTTATGTGCAATGATAAAAGGCAACCCATCAATATAATCCTTAATAAGCACAAACTTCTCCGATATAGTGTAGTCGGGGAAATTCAAATAGATAATAGGACTATCATGCATGGGTGCAATAGCAACAATTTCATGTTTAACATAGGGAACTATAGCAAGTTCATCTCCATAAGCATAATTCATATTGGCATCTTGGCCACAAGCATAGCAAACATCATCAAAAAGGGATATTTCAAGAGAATCAACAGGATCATAGCAATCATCCTTTGGTAAGCACGAAGGGGAATTAAACAATGTATGAGTTGAAGAGTTACTCTCATTAGAAGGTGGGCACGGGTGATCAATCCGCTCTTCCTCCTTTTGTTCTTCGCTCTCCTCATCATCTTTTTCATCCAATGAGCTCACAGTGTCATCAATTTCTTCTTCCATAGCTTCCTGTGAAATATTAGTCTCTTCTTGGACAGCGGAGACTTTCTCAATAAATGCATTAATATTGTAATTGTATTCATAATTTTCATATCAATATCTAAGTATAGCAAGATTTTCAGGCCTATAAACATCATCATCAAAAGCTTCATACTTTTCAAACAAAGATTCAATTTCATAAGCAGCCTTAAAAGCAACAAATTCTTCAATTTGTTCAACATCATAGTAATCATATATACCATTAGCATAAGAAGCTAAGATTTCATTATCATTAAATTTGCATGCAAAGGGAAGGTGTGGAGCCTTCATCCTAGAGCAACAAGTAATATCATATCTCAAGCATAGATCCCGAGCATACCAACGCAACATATTAGTTTGATCCCATAATAATTTCCCTTTATGTGTAAAGCGATAATCCCTAAAGTATTCACATTGATACAACGTGTCTCATAACATAATTGGATGGGGTTTTCTCAGGATTATCAAAGTAGTACTTAATATCTTTCACATAATGAGAATCAAGGGTTTTAGGAGTTACCCCATCTCTATGATTAGAAAGTACACCTTTTTTTTTTGGTATTTCGTGTTCCATATCCATAACTAAAGATAAAGAACAACTAAGAACAGCAAATAAAAATCACTTAGTGATAAAGCAAACAAGCACACATGAGAATATTCACCCCATGCTATTGCTCCCCGGCAACAGCGCCAGAAAAAGGTCTTGATAACCCGCAAGTATACGGGATAGTTGTAGCCTCTTTCGATAAGTAAGAGTGTCGAACCCAGCGAGGAGCTAAAGGTAGAACAAATACTCTCTCAAGTCCTATCGGCCACTGATACAACTCTACGCACGCTTGACGTTCGCTTTACCTAGAACAAGTATGAAACTAGAAGTACTTTGTAGGTGTTGTTGGATAGGTTTGCAAGAAAGTAAAGAACACGTAAATAAAAAGTAGGGTCTGTTTAGATAAAGATGCAATAAAGTAAATATAGCGAGTGTGGAAAAGTGGTGGTATGAGTTGCGGAATTGTCCCTAAGCAATTGACTACTTTACTAGACCAATAGCAAGTTTTATGTGGGAGAGGCCACTGCTAGCATGTCATCCCTGACTTGGAATTCTATGCACTTATGATTGGAACTATTAGCAAGCTTTTGCAACTACTAACATTCATTAAGGTAAGACCCAACCATAGCATTAAGATATATTGGTCCCCCTTCAATCCCGTATGCATCAATTTCTATGCTAGGTTGAAGCTTCTGTCACTCTAGCCCTCCAATACATAGTCCTATCAACATACAACTAACCCTATGGTGTGATCCATGCGTGCGCTCATATGATGGGCACCAAAGGACAGAAACATAACCACAAGCAAATTAAATCAATCATAGCAATTCATCAACCACCAATAGGACAACGAAAATCTACTCAAACATCATAGGATGGCAACACATCATTGGATAATTATATGAAGCATAAAGCACCATGTTCAAGTAGAGGGTATAGCGGGTTGCGGGAGAGTGGACCGCTGTATATAGAGGGGGGATGGTGATGGAGATGTTGGTGAAGATGGCGGAGGTGTTGGTGTAGATCACGGTGATGATGATGGCCCCAGGCGGCGTTCCGGCGCCACCGGAAGCAAGGGGGAGAGAGCCCCCTTCTTCTTCTTCTTCCTTGACCTCCTCCCTAGATGGGAGAAGGGTTTCCCCTCTGGTCCTTGGCTCCCATGGCGTGGGAGGGGCGAGAGCCCCCCCGAGATTGGATCTATCTCTTTGTTTCTGCGTTCTCACATTCTGCCCCTTCACCGTTTCTTTTATATCCGGAGATCCGTAATTCCCATTGGGGTGAATCTTTCGCCCAGATTTTTCTCGTAAAATTAGCTTTCTTGCGGTAAAAGAAGAGCATCAACCGCCTTACGGGTGGACCAGGAGAGTGCCAGGGGTGGTGGGCACGCCCCTATCTCCTGGCCACCTCGGGCACCGTTTCGCATTGATTCTTCCTTCGAAAAATCCCAAATATTCCAAAATAATTCTCTGTCCATTTTTATCCCATTTGGATTCCGTTTGATATTGGGTTTCTGCAAAACATAAAACATGCAACAAATAGGAACTGACACTGGGCACTGGATCAATATGTTAGTCCCAAAAATAGTATAAAAAGTTGCCAAAAGTATATGAAAGTTGAAGAATTTTGGCATGGAACAATCAAAAATTATAGATACGACGGAGACGTATCAGGGATCATTTCCAGCATTCGGTTACTTATGGCTCGTTACTGTCATTTTCTGCTTGTGGGCCAAATTCAGCCCGTTGTTACAGTCGGCCCGTTTGTGGCCCGTTAATACGTTGGGTCGTTTTCATAGCATCATCAAATACGACCTATTAACGACGACCCGTTATGGTCGGCCCATGAATGAAAGATTCCAACTCTAGCCCGTTTATGGCCATAATGCGGTCTGTTATTGGCCCATATTTGGCCGATCGATCATATGGTCCATATAAGGCCCATTGATGATACAGCCCGTAGAAGGCCCATTGTGTCTACG
The DNA here is from genome assembly GCF_018294505.1 of Triticum aestivum. Lineage (NCBI taxonomy): Eukaryota > Viridiplantae > Streptophyta > Magnoliopsida > Poales > Poaceae > Triticum > Triticum aestivum. Next base: position 79,999,198 of record NC_057795.1, on the reverse strand, counting down.
GACCGTAGAAGGCCTATTGTTTCTACGGCCCGTAAGGCCCATTGTTTCTACGGCCAGTAGGAGGCCCAGTGTCACTATAGTAAATATGTAGCCCATGGTTATTTTGGCCTAGTTTAAAAAAATAGGTTATTGCGGCCATTAGCAAACCGCGGAAAAAGAACTGCACTGACTACAAGCAAACAAATAAACAAGACAACAAGGAAATAAATAAGCAAGCAACTTATGTTAGGCTATCACGGCTATTACACATATTACATCCACTGGGCATCAAAGTTCGCCACCAGTGCAAATATAGGGAACAAAGCAGCATATAAACGCCGCAGCAAAACAAGTCCAGAACGGAAACCACTTCAAAAGAGCTCAAGAAACAATATCCTGGGTACCCATAATGCTGGCAAGATGCTTAGCAAGCTTATTAACTTTGTCTTGTTTGGCGCTTAAATCCTCCAGTGCTTGCTGTTGCACAAGAAAGTACGCATCTGAATTTGGCAGGGACTTCCTCAGTCCTTCGGCTTCTTGCCGCAGCACAGCTGACTGATGCCTTTCAGCTTGTAGCTAAGCCTGAAGAAGCCGAAGTGATTCAGGCAGCGAGTTCGAAGAGCGTGTGCCAGCGGTATTGGTCAGTAACTTGAACACTACATCAACGCAGGTGGGGTTTTCTCACTGTCTACAAGATCGTTTTTATCACCTTGCTTGGAGACCAATAGGGTTGTCTCACTATCTTGAACCTTATCTGCATTACTTTCTCTACCATTGCATAGTGGGGGTGCTCTTCTCCAATATTTTGTTTGCATACTACAAGAGAAACAAGCAGACACATCACAGGTTTAGCATGTAGTATACGAAACTCATTTTGGTAAACCGGTTCATGTTGGAAATATGCCCTAGAGGCAATAAAAAATGGTTATTATTATATTTCCTTGTTCATGATAATTGTCTATTGTTCATGCTATAATTGTATTGACTGGAAACTGTAATACATGTGTGAATACATAGACCAGAACATGTCCCTAGTGAGCTCTAGTTGACTAGCTCGTTGATTAATAGATGGTTATGGTTTCATGACCATGGACATTAGATGTCATTGATAATGGGATCACATCATTAGGAGAATGATGTGATGGACAAGAGCCAATCCTAAGCATGGCACAAGATCGTGTAGTTCATTTGCTAAAAGCTTTTCTAATGTCAAGTATCATTTCCTTAGACCATGCGATTATGCAACTCCCGGATACCGTAGGAATGCTTTGGGTGTACCAAACGTCACAACGTAACTGGGTGGCTATAAAGGTACACTACAGGTATCTCCGAAAGTGTATGTTGGGTTGGCACGAATCGAGAATGGGATTTGTCACTCCGTATGACGGAGAGGTATCTCTGGGCCCACTCGGTAATGCATCCTCATAATGAGCTCAATGTGACTAAGTAGTTAGTCATGGGATCATGCATTACGGAACAAGTAAAGTGACTTGCCGGTAACAAGATTGAACGAGGTATTGGGATACCGACGATCGAATCTCAGGCAAGTAACATAACGATTGACAAAGGGAATTGTATATGGGATTGTTTGAATCCCCAACATCGTGGTTCATTCGATGAGATCATCATGGAACATGTGAGAGCCAACATGGGTATCCAGATCCCGCTATTGGTTATTGGCCGGAGAGCTGTCTCGGTCATGTCCGCATTATTCCCGAACCCGTAGGGTCTACACACTAAAGGTTTGGTGACGCTAGAGTTGTTATGGGAATTAGTATGCGGTTACCGAATGTTGTTCAGAGTCCCGGATGATATCCCGTACGTCACGAGGAGTTCTGGAATGGTCCGGAGACAAAGATTTATATATATGAAGTCCTTATTCGGTCACCGGAAATGTCCGGGGCTATATTGGTATTGTACCAGAACCACTAAAAGGGTTCCGGGGGTCCACCTGCCCCGGAGGGCCTTATGGGCTGAATATGGAGGGGAACCAGCCCCTAGGTGGGCTGGGCGCCAACCCCCCTAGGGCCCATGCGCCTAGGGTTTGGGGGGAAACCCTAAAGGGGGCGCCCCCCTTGGCTTGGGGGCAAGCCTCCCCCTTGGCCGCCGCCCCCCCCTCTAGATCCATCTGGAGGGGGCCGGCCCCCTCTCCCTTGCCCCTATAAATAGAGGGGAGGTGGTAGGGCTGCCGCACCCTTACACTGGCGCAGCTCTCTCCCTCCCCAACACCTCCTCCTCCATAGTAGTGCTTGGCGAAGCCCTGCGAGAACCGCAAGCTCCACCACCACGCCATCGTGCTGCCAGAGCTCTCCCTCAACTTCTCCTCTCCCCTTGCTGGATCAAGAAGGAGGAGACGTCCCCGGGTTGTACGTGTGTTGAACATGGAGGCGCTGTCCGTTCGGCGTTAGATTGGATATTCCGCGATTTGAATCACCGCGAGTACGACTCCCTCATCCGCGTTCTAGTAACGCTTCCGCTTAGCGATCTTCAAAGGTATGAAGATGCTCATCCTCTCTCTCTCTCTCTCTCTCCCTCTCTCTTGTTGCTAGAATCTCCTAGATGGATCTTGGTGATGCATATAATTCTTTTGAATTATTTCTATGTTCCCCAACAGTGGCATCATGAGCTAGGTCTGTGCGTAGATTCTATGCACAAGTAGAACACAAGTAGTTGTGGGCGTTGGTTTGTTCAATATGCTTACCGTTACTAGTCTTATCTTGATTTGGCAGCATCGTGGGATGAAGCGGCTGTTGGGGAACGTAGTAGTTTCAAAAAATTCCTACGCACACACAAGATCATGGTGATGCATAGCAATGAGAGGGGAGAGTGTGTCCACGTACCCTCGTAGACCAAAATCAGAAGCGTTAGCACAACACGGTTGATGTAGTCGTACGTCTTCACGGCCCGACCGATCAAGCACTGAAACTACGGCACCTCCGAGTTCTTGCACACGTTCAGCTCGATGACGTTCCCTATACTCCGATCCAGCAGAATGTCGGGGAAGAGTTTCGTCAGCAAGACGGTGTGGTGACGATCTTGATGTTTTTTCGTCGCAGGGCTTCACCTAAGCACCTCTACAATATTATGGAGGATAACTATGGTGGAGGGGGGCACCGCACACGGCTAAGAGATCAATGATCAATTATTGTGTCTATGGGGTGCCCCCCTCCCCCGTATATAAAGGAGTGGAGGAGGGGGCCGACCAAGGGGGGTGGCGCGCCCTAGGGGGGGAGTCCAACCCCAACCGGGAGTAGGACTCCCCCTTTCCTATTAGGAGAGGGAGAGGGAAGGAAGAGGTGGGAGGGAAGAAGGAAAGGAGGGGGGCAGCCCCCCTCCCAATTCGGATTGGGCTTGGGGGGGGCGCCCCCTCCTTTGCTTCTTCTCCCTCCTTTCCACTAAGGCCCAATAAGGCCCATATACCTCCCGGGGGGTTCCGATAACCTCCCAGAGCTCCGGTATTGTCCCAATCTCACCCGGAACCTTTCCGGTGTCCAAATATAGTCGTCCTATATATCGATCTTTATGTCTCGACCATTTCGAGACTCCTCGTCAAGTCCGTGATCATATCCGGGACTCCGAACAACCTTCGCTACATCAAAACTTATAAACTCATAATAAAATTGTCAACGAAACCTTAAGCGTGCGGACCCTACATGTTCGAGAACTATGTAGACATGACCGAGACTCGTTTTCGGTCAATAACCAATAGTGGAACCTGGATGCTCATATTGGCTCCTACATATTCTACAAAGATCTTTATCGGTCAAACCGCATAACAACTTACATTGTTCCCTTTGTCATCGGTATGTTACTTGCCCGAGATTCGATCGTCGGTATCCAATACCTAGTTCAATCTCGTTACCGACAAGTCTCTTTACTCGTTACGTAATGCATCATCTCGTAACTAACTCATTAGCTACATTGCTTGCAAGGCTTATAGTGATGTGCATTACCGAGAGGGCCCAGAGATACCTCTCCGACAATAGGAGTGACAAATCCTAATCTCGAAATATGTCAACTCAACAAGTACCTTCGGAGACACCTGTAGAGCACCTTTATAATCACCCAGTTACATTGTGATATTTGGTAGCACACAAAGTGTTCCTCCGGTAAGTGGGAGTTACATAATCTCATAGTCATAGGAACATGTATAAGTCATGAAGAAAGCAATAGCAACACACTAAACGATCAAGTGCTAAGCTAACGGAATGGGTCAAGTCAATCACATCATTCTCCTAATGATGTGATCCCGTTAATAAAATGACAACTCATGTCTATGGTTAGGAAACTTAACCATCTTTGATTTACGAGCTAGTCAAGTAGAGGCATACCAGTGACACTATGTTTGTCTATGTATTCACACATGTATTATGTTTCCGGGTAATACAATTCTAGCATGAATAATAAACATTTATCATGATATGAGGAAATAAATAATAACTTTATTATTGCCTCTAGGGCATATTTCCTTCAGTCTCCCACTTGCACTAGAGTCAATAATCTAGATTACACAGTAATGATTCAAACACCCATGGAGTCTTGGTGTTGATCATGTTTTGCTCGTGGAAGAGGCTTAGTCAACGGGTCTGCTACATTCAGATCTGTATGTATCTTGCAAATCTCTATGTCTCCCACATGGACTTGGTCCCGGATGGAATTGAAGCGTCTCTTGATGTGCTTGGTTCTCTTGTGAAATCTGGATTCCTTTGCCAAGGCAATTGCACCAGTATTGTCACAAAAGATTTTCATTGGACCCGATGCACTAGGTACCACACCTAGATCGGATATGAACTCCTTCATCCAGACTCCTTCATTTGCTGCTTCCGAAGCAGCTATGTACTCCGCTTCACATGTAGATCCCGCTATGACGCTTTGTTTAGAACTGCACCAACTGACAACTCCACCGTTTAATATAAACATGTATCCGGTTTGCGATTTAGAATCGTCCAGATCAGTGTCAAAGCTTGTATCGATGTAACCATTTACGACTAGCTCTTTGTCACCTCCATAAACGAGAAACATATCCTTAGTCCTTTTCAGGTATTTCAGGATGTTCTTGACCGTTGTCCAGTGATCCACTCCTGGATTACTTTGGTACCTCCCTGCTAAACTAATAGCAAGGCACACATCAGGTCTGGTACACAACATTGCATACATGATAGAGCCTATGGCTGAAGCATAGGGAACTTCTTTCATTTTCTCTCTATCTTCTGCAGTGGTCGGGCATTGAGTCTGACTCAATTTCACACCTTGTGTTACAGGCAAGAACCCTTTCTTTGCTTGATCCATTTTGAACTTTTTCAAAAAATTATCAAGGTATGTGCTTTGTGAAAGTCCAATTAAGCGTCTCGATCTATCTCTATAGATCTCGATGCCTAATATGTAAGCAGCTTCACCGAGGTCTTTCATTGAAAAACTTTTATTCAAGTATCCTTTTATGCTATCCAGAAATTCTATATCATTTCCAATCAATAATATGTCATCCACATATAATATTAGAAATGCTACAGAGCTCCCACTCACTTTCTTGTAAATACATGCTTCTCCAAAAGTCTGTATAAAACCATATGCTTTGATCACACTATCAAAGCGTTTATTCCAACTCCGAGAGGCTTGCACCAGTCCATAAATGGATCCCTGGAGCTTGCACACTTTGTTAGCATCCTTTGGATTGACAAAACCTTCTGGTTGCATCATATACAACTCTTCTTCCAGAAATCCATTCAAGAATGCAGTTTTGACATCCATTTGCCAAATTTCATAATCATAAAATGCGACAATTGCTAACATGATTCGGACAGACTTAAGCATCACTACAGGTGAGAAAGTCTCATCGTAGTCAACCCCTTGAACTTGTCGAAAACCTTTTGCAACAAGTCGAGCTCTGTAGACAGTAACATTACCATCAGCGTCAGTCTTCTTCTTGAAAATCCATTTATTCTCGATGGTTGTCGATCATCGGGCAAGTCAACCAAAGTCCACACTTTGTTCTCATACATGGATCCCATCTCATATTTCATGGCTTCAAGCCATTTTGTGGAATCTGGGCTCATCATCGCTTCCTCATAGTTTGTAGGTTCGCCATGGTCAAGTAACATGACCTCCAAAATAGGATTACCGTACCACTCTGGCACGGATCTTACTCTGGTTGACCTACGAGGTTATGTAGTAACTTGATCTGAAGTTTCATGATCATCATCATTAGCTTCCTCACTTATTGGTGTAGTCGTCACAAGAACCGGTTTCTGTGATGAACTATTTTCCAATAAAGGAGTAGGTATGTTACCTCATCAAGTTCTACTTTCCTCCCACTCACTTCTTTTGAGAGAAACTCCTTCTCTAGAAAGGATCCATTCTTTGCAACAAATGTCTTGCCTTCAGATCTGTGATAGAAGGTGTACCCAACAGTTTCCTTTGGGTATCCTATGAAGACACATTTCTCCGACTTGGGTTCGAGCTTATCAGGTTGAAGCTTTTTCACATAAGCATTGCAGCCCCAAACTTTAAGAAACGACAACTTTGGTTTCTTGCCAAACCACAGTTCATAAGGCGTCGTCTCAACGGATTTTGATGGTGCCATATTTAACGTGAATGCGGCCGTCTCTAAAGCATAACCCCAAAACGATAGCGGTAAATCAGTAAGAGACATCATAGATCACACCATATCTAGTAAAGTACGATTACGAAGTTCGGACACACCGTTACGCTGTGGTGTTCCGGGTGGCGTGAGTTGTGAAACTATTCCGCATTGCTTCAAATGTAAACCAAACTCGTAACTCAAATATTCTCCTCCATGATCAGATCGTAGAAACTTTATTTTCTTGTTACGATGATTTTCAACTTCACTTTGAAATTCTTTGAACTTTTCAAATGTTTCGGACTTATGTTTCATTAAGTAGATATACCCATATATGCTCAAATCATCTATGAAGGTGAGAAAATAACGATATCCGCCACGAGCCTCAACATTCATTGGACCACATACATCAATATGTATGATTTCCAACAAATCGGTTGCTCTCTCCATAGTTCCGGAGAACGGCGTTTTAGTCATCTTGCCCATGAGGCATGGTTCGCAAGTACCAAGTGATTCATAATCAAGTGATTCCAAAAGTCCATCAGTATGGAGTTTCTTCATGCGCTTTACACCAATATGACCTAAACGGTAGTGCCACAAATAAGTTGCACTATCATTATCAACTCTGCATCTTTTGGCTTCAACATTATGAATATGTGTATCACTACTATCGAGATTCATCAAAAATAGACCACTCTTTAAAGGTGCATGCCCATAAAAGATATTACTCATATAAATAGAACAACCATTATTCTCAGATTTAAATGAATAACCGTCTCGCATCAAACAAGATCCAGATATAATGTTCATGCTCAACGCTGGCACCAAATAACAATTATTTAGGTCTAAAACTAATCCCGAAGGTAGATGTAGAGGTAGCGTGCCGACGGCGATCACATCGACTTTGGAACCATTTCCCACGCGCATCGTCACCCCGTACTTAGCCTGTGTCCTCTTAATCCGTAGTCCCTGTTTCGAGTTGCAAATATTAGCAACAGAACCAGTATCAAATACACAGGTGCTACTGCGAGCTCTGGTAAGGTACACATCAATAACATGTATATCACATATACCTTTGTTCACCTTGCCATCCTTCTTATCCGCCAAATACTTGGGGCAGTTCCGCTTCCAGTGACCAGTCTGCTTGCAGTAGAAGCACTCAGTCTCAGGCTTAGGTCCAGACTTGGGTTTCTTCTCTTGAGCAGCAACTTGTTTGCTGTTCTTCTTGAAGTTCCCCTTCTTTTTCCCTTTGCCCTTTTTCTTGAAACTGGTGGTCTTATTGACCATCAACACTTGATGCTCCTTCTTGATTTCTACCTCCGCAGCTTTAGCATTGCGAAGAGCTCGGGAATTGTCTTTTCCATCCCTTGCATATTATAGTTCATCACGAAGCTCTTGTAGCTTGGTGGCAGTGATTGAAGAATTCTGTCAATGACGCTATCATCCGGAAGATTAACTCCCAGTTGAATCAAGTGATTGTTATACCCAGACATTCTGAGTATATGCTCACTGACAGAACTATTCTCCTCCATCTTGCAGCTATAGAACTTATTGGAGACTTCATATCTCTCAATCCGGGCATTTGCTTGAAATATTAACTTCAACTCCTGGAACATCTCATATGCTCCATGACGTTCAAAACGTCGTTGAAGTCCCGGTTCTAAGCCGTAAAGCATGGCACACTGAACTATCGAGTAGTCATCAGCTTTGCTCTGCCAGACGTTCACAACATCTGGTGTTGCTCCTGCAGCAGGTTTGGCACCCAGCGGTGCTTCCAGGACGTAATTCTTCTGTGCAGCAATGAGGATAATCCTCAAGTTACGGACCCAGTCCGTGTAATTGCTACCATCATCTTTCAACTTTGCTTTCTCAAGGAACGCATTAAAATTCAACGGAACAACAGCACGAGCCATCTATCTACAACAAACATAGACAAGCAAAATACTATCAGGTACTAAGTTCATGATAAATTTAAGTTCAATTAATCATATTACTTAAGAACTCCCACTTAGATAGACATCTCTCTAATCATCTAAGTGATCACGTGATCCAAATCAACTAAACCATAACCGATCATCACGTGAAATGGAGTAGCTTTCAATGGTGAACATCACTATGTTGATCATATCTACTATATGATTCACGCTCGACCTTTCGGTCTCAGTGTTCCGAGGCCATATCTGCATATGCTAGGCTCGTCAAGTTTAACCTGAGTATTCTGCGTGTGCAAAACTGGCTTGCACCCGTTGTAGATGGACGTAGAGCTTATCACACCCGATCATCACGTGGTGTCTGGGCACGACGAACTTTGGCAACGGTGCATACTCAGGGAGAACACTTTTATCTTGAAATTTAGTGAGAGATCATCTTATAATGCTACGTCAATCAAAGCAAGATAAGATGCATAAAAGATAAACATCACATGCAATCAATATAAGTGATATGATATGGCCACAATCATCTTGTGCTTGTGATCTCTATCTCCGAAGCACCGTCATGATCACCATCATCACCGGTGCGACACCTTGATCTCCATCGTAGCATCATTGTCATCTCGCCAACTATTGCTTCTACGACTATCGCTACCGCTTAGTGATAAAGTAAAGCAATTACAGGGCGATTGCATTTCATACAATAAAGCGACAACCATATGGCTCCTGCCAGTTGCCGATAACTTCGGTTACAAAACATGATCATCTCATACAATAAAATATAGCATCACGTGTTGACCATATCACATCACAACATGCCCTTCAAAAACAAGTTAGACGTCCTCTACTTTGTTGTTGCAAGTTTTACGTGGCTGTTATGGGCTTAGCAAGAACCGTTCTTACCTACGCATCAAAACCACAACGATAGTTCGTCAAGTTAGTGCTGTTTTAACCTTCGCAAGGACCGGGCGTAGCCACACTCGGTTCAACTAAAGTTGGAGAAACAGACACCCGCTAGTCACCTGTGTGCAAAGCACGGCGGTAAAACCAGTCTCGCGTAAGCGTACGCGTAATGTCGGTCCTGGCCGCTTCATCCAACAATACCACTGAACCAAAGTATGGCATGCTGATAAGCAGTATGACTTGTATCGCCCACAACTCACTTGTTTTCTACTCGTGCATATAACATCAACGCATAAAACCTAGGCTCGGATGCCATTGTTGGGGAATGTAGTAATTTCAAAAAAATTCCTACGCACACACAAGATCATGGTGATGCATAGCAACGAGAGGGGAGAGTGTGTCCACGTACCCTCGTACACCGAAAGCGGAAGCATTAGCACAACGCAGTTGATGTAGTCGTACGTCTTCACGGCCCGACCGATCAAGCACCGAAACTACGACACCTCCGAGTTCTTGCACACGTTCAGCTCGATGACGTTCCCCGTACTCTGATCCAGCAGAATGTCGGGGAAGAGTTTCGTCAGCACGACAGCGTGGTGACGATCTTGATGTCCTACCGTCGCAGGGCTTTGCCTAAGCACCGCTACAATATTATCGAGGAGAACTATGGTGGAGGGGGGCACCGCACACGGCTCAGAGATCAATGATCAATTGTTGTGTCTATGGGGTGCCCCCTCCCACGTATATAAAGGAGTGGAGGAGGGGGCCGGCCAAGGGGGGTGGCGCGCCCTACGGGGGGGGGGAGTCCAACCCCAACCGGGAGTAGGACTCCCCCCTTTCCTATTAGGAGAGGGAGAGGGAAGGAAGAGGTGGGAGGGAAGAAGGAAAGGGGTGCCCGGCCTCCCTCCCAATTCGGATTGGGCTTGGGGGGGCGCCCCCTCCTTTGCTTCTTCTCCCTCCTTTCCACTAAGGCCCAATAAGGCCCATATACCTCCCGGGGGGTTCCGATAACCTCCCGGAGCTCCGGTATAGACCCAATCTCACCCGGAACCTTTCCGGTGTCCAAATATAGTCGTCCAATATATCGATCTTTATGTGTCGACCATTTTGAGACTCCTCGTCAAGTCCGTGATCACATCCGGGACTCCGAACAACCTTCGCTACATCAAAACTTATAAACTCATAATAAAACTGTCAATGAAACCTTAAGCGTGCGGACCCTACGGGTTCGAGAACTATGTAGACATGACCGAGACTCGTTTCCGGTCAATAACCAATAGCGGAACCTCGATGCTCATATTGGCTCCTACATATTCTACGAAGATCTTTATCGGTCAAACCACATAACAACATACGTTGTTCCCTTTGTCATCGGTATGTTCCTTGCCCGAGATTCGATCGTCGGTATCCAATACCTAGTTCAATCTCATTACCGGGAAGTCTCTTTACTAGTTACGTAATGCATCATCTCGTAACTAACTCATTAGCTACATTGCTTGCAAGGCTTATAGTGATGTGCATTACCGAGAGGGCCCAGAGATACCTCTCCGATAATCGGAGTTACAAATCCTAATCTCGAAATACGTCAACTCAATAAGTACCTTCAGAGACACCTGTAGAGCACCTTTATAATCACCCAGTTATGTTGTGACGTTTGGTAGCACACAAAGTGTTCCTCCGGTAAGTGGGAGTTACATAATCTCATAGTCATAGGAACATGTATAAGTCATGAAGAAAGCAATAGCAACATACTAAACGATCAAGTGCTAAGCTAACGGAATGGGTCAAGTCAATCACATCATTCTCCTAATGATGTGATCCTGTTAATCAAATGACAACTCATGTCTATGGTTAGGAAACTTAACCATCTCTGATTTACGAGCTAGTCAAGTAGAGGCATACTAGTGACACTATGTTTGTCTATGTATTCACACATGTATTATGTTTTCGGGTAATACAATTCTAGCATGAATAATAAACATTTATCATGATATGAGGAAATAAATAATAACTTTATTATTGCCTCTAGGGCATATTTCCTTTAGCGGCCTGGACCGACCTTACACGCACGCTTACGTGAGACAGGTTCCACCGACCGACATGCACTTGTTGCATAAGGTGGCTAGCGGGTGCCAGTCTCTCCCACTTTAGTCGGATCGGATTCGATGAAAAGGGTCCTTATGAAGGGTAAATAGCAATTGGCATATCACCGTTGTGGCTTTTGCGTAGGTAAGTGATGTCTACTATGCAACCTTCTCCTTCTAGACGTTGTTGGGCCTCCAAGTGCAGAGGTTTGTAGGACAGTAGCAAATTTCCCTCAAGTGGATGACCTAAGGTTTATCAATCCGTGGGAGGCGTAGGATGAAGATGGTCTCTCTCAAACAACCCTGCAACCAAATAACAAAGAGTCTCTTGTGTCCCCAACACACCCAATACAATGGTAAATTGTATAGGTGCACTAGTTCGGCGAAGAGATGGTTATACAAATGCAATATGGATGGTAGATATGAGTATTTGTAATTCGAAATTATAAAAACAGCAAGGTAACTAATGATAAAAGTGAGCACAAACGGTATTGTAATGCTAGGAAACAAGGCCTAAGGTTCATACTTTCACTAGTGCAAGTTCTCTCAACAATAATAACATAATTGGATCATATAACTATCCCTCAACATGCAACAAAGAGTCACTCCAAAGTCTCTCAAAGTTATCCTTTCTGATCGATCTATTCAAGTGTCTGTAGTAAAATAACATGAAGCTATTCTTTCCATTCGATCTTTCATAGAGTTCGTACTAGAATAACACCTTAAGACACAAATCAACCAAAACCCTAATGTCACCTAGATACTCCAATGTCACCTCAAGTATCCGTGGGCATGATTATACGATATGCATCACATAATCTTAGATTCATCTATTCAACCAACACAAAGTACTTCAAAGAGTGCCCCAAAGTTTCTACCAGAGAGTCAAGACGAAAACGTCTGCCAACCCCTATGCATAAGTTCATTGAACCCGCAAGTTGATCACCAAAACATACATCAAGTAGATCACGTGAATATCCCATTGTCACCACAGAAAAGCACGACAAGACATACATCAAGTGTTCTCAAATCCTTAAAGACTCAACCCGATAAGATAACTTCAAAGGGAAAACTCAATCCATTACAAGAGAGTAGAGTGGGATAAACATCATAAGATCCAACTATAATAGCAAAGCTCGCGATACATCAAGATCGTGCGAAATCAAGAACATGAGAGAGAGAGAGATCAAACACATAGCTACTGGTACATACCCTCAGCCCTGAGGGTGAACTACTCCCTCCTTGTCATGGAAAGCGCCGAGATGATGAAGATGGCCACCGGTGAGGGATCCCCCCTCCGGCAGGGTGCCGGAACGGGCTCCCGAGAGGTTTTCGGTGGCTATAGAGGCTTGCGGCGGCGGAACTCCCAATCTATTATGTTCCTCGATGTTTTTAGGGTATATGGACATATATAGGCGAAAGAATTCGGTCAGGGGGGCCACGAGGGACCCACGAGGGTGGGGGCACGCCCAGGGGGTAGGGCGCACCTCCCTGCCTCGTGGCTTCCTCGTTGCTTCCCTTACGTGCACTCCAAGTCCCCTAGATTGCTTCCGTTCCAAAAATAACTCTCCCGAAGGTTTCATTCCGTTTGGACTCCATTTGATATTACTTTTCTTCAAAACACTGAAATAGGCAAGAAAAAAGCAATATGGGTTGGGCCTCCATATCCCTTCTCTCTTTTTCTCTCATTTTTTGGGGCATTTCTCTTTTTTATGGCCTTTCTCCTTTTTTATGGCCTTTCTCTTTCTTTTCCGTCCGGAGTCTCATCCCGACTTGTGGGGGAATCATAGTCTCCATCATCCTTTCCTCACTGGGACAATGCTCTAATAATGAAGATCATCACACTTTTATTTACTTACAACTCAAGATTACAAAACAAAATATGACTCTATATGAATGCCTCCGGCGGTGTACCAGGATATGGACTTAATCAAGAGGGACATGTATGAAAGAATTATCAAGGTGGCTTTGCCACAAATACGATGTCAACTACATGATCATGCAAAATAAATATGACAATGATGGAGCATGTCATAATAAACAGAACGGTAGAAAGTTGCATGGCAATATATCTCGGAATGGCTATGGAAATGCCATAATAGGTAGGTATGGTGGCTGTTTTGAGGAAGGTATGTGGTGGGTGTATGGTACCGGCGAAAGTTGCGCGACACAAGAGAGGCTAGCAATGGTGGAAGGGTGAGAGTGCGTATAATCCATGGACTCAACATTAGTCATAAAGAACTCATATACTTATTGCAAAAATCTACAAGTCATTGAAACAAAGTACTACGCACATGCTCCTAGGGGGATAGATTGGTAGGAAAAGACCATCGCTCGTCCCCAACCGCCACTCATAAGGAAGACAATCAATAAATAAATCGTGCTCCAACTTCATCACAAAACCGTTCACCATACGTGCATGCTACAGGAATCACAAACTTCAACACAAGTATTCCTCAGATTCACAAATACTTAACTAGCATGACTCTAATATCACCATCCTCATATCTCAAAATAATTATCAAGCATCAAGTTGATCATAGCATCCAATTCACTTTCTATGATAGTTTTTGTTATACCCAACTTGGATGCCCATCATTCTAGGACCAATTTTATAACCATAGCAAATACCATGCTGTCCTAAAAGACTCTCAAAATAATATAAGTAAAGCATGAGAGATCATCTATTTCTTCCAAATAAAACCACCACCATGCTCTAAAAAGATATAAATGAAGCACTAGAGCAAATGACAAACTACTCCGAAAGATATAAGTGAAGATCAATGAGTAGTTGAATAATTATGTAACTATGTGAAGACTCTCTAACATTTAAGAATTTTAGATCTTTGTATTTTATTCAAACACCAAGCAGAACAAAAACAAAACAAAATGACGCTCCAAGCAAAACACATATCATGTGGTGAATAAAAATATAGCTCCAAGTAAAGTTACCAATGGACGAAGACGAAAGAGGGGATGCCATCCGGGGCATCCCCAAGCTTAGGCTCTTGGTTGTCCTTGAATATTACCTTGGGGTGCCTTGGGCATCCCCAAGCTTAGGCTATTTCCACTCCTTATTCCATAATCCATCGAATCTTTACCCAAAACTTGAAAACTTCACAACACAAACCTCAATAGAAAACTCGTAAGATCCGTTAGTATAAGAAAATAAACCACCACTTTTGGTACTGTTGTGAACTCATTCTAAATTCATATTGGTGTAATATCTACTGTATTCCAACTTTTCTATGGTTCATACCCTCCGATACTACTCATAGATTCATCAAAATAAGCAAACAACACATAGAAAACAGAATCTGTCAAAAACAGACTGCAACTCTCGAATACTTCTGTAACTCCAAAAATTCTACCAAATTAGGAAAACCTTAGAAATTTGTGTACCAATCTAGAGCAAAAAGAATCAGATCAAAATCACATTTTTGTGAATTACCAAAACTAATTTACTTGGTGCAAAAGTTTCTGATTTTCAGCAGGATCAACACAACTATCACCGTAAGCTATCCTAAAGGTCTTACTTGGCACTTTAGTCTCCAAGTCTTCGAAGGCGGCCCTCTTCTTCCCGCGTGGGGAGGAGGCTTTAGACTCCCCTTCCCGACTATCCTCCTTAGGGGAGGTAGCAATTCCCCCGGTTTGGATGCGCAGTGTGTGAAGTTCGGCTTCTCTGTTCTTCCCTTCGTCTTTCCCTGATGGCATTTTGCCGAGCACCCGGCCAAGCATCTTGGCAATGGTTGGACTAGGCGAGCCTTCGGGAAGTGGCGCCGGACACCTGATTCTCTCCGCCTTGCTAAGCCATTCCTGGCCACGGAGGATTTTCAGAATAATGACTATGACACATATAAACGAAGTGTCCGGTTTCAAGGTTACTTACTTGGGTATCTGGGCGATTGCAGCTTAGGCACGCATCCTCGGTGGTGTCTGGACACTTTACTTGTGGTCCGAAGAATAACTTACACATCCCTTCGAGCTTCAGGCCGAAGAAGTGCTTAATAGTCCGCGGACCCTCTGGATTGAACTCCCACATACAGAGAGGCCGGCGTTTGCACGACAACATCCGTCGGATTAACATTACTTGAAATATGCTGACAAGGTTAATGTCCTTCTCAAGAAGCTCCCGGATATGGCTCTGCAGTATTGGTACATCACTAGCGGGCCCCCAATTCCTTCCTACGTTGGTCCATGACGCCAATTGTGACGGAGGGCCCGAGCGGAACTCAGGGGCGGTCACCCACTTTATGCCTCTGGGAGCCGTGGCGTAAAACCACCTTCGCTGCCATACATCGGATACCTCTAGGAAAGAACCCTCTGGCCATGGGGCATCGGTGTTCCTGCTTATTATGGCACCTCCGCACTTTGCATGTCGCCCCTCGATCATCTTCGGCTTCACACTAAAGGTCTTGAGCAATAAGCCGAAGTGTGGAGTGACGTGGAGAAAAGCCTCGCACACAATGATGAACAACGAGATATGAAGGATAGCGTCCGGGGCTAGATCGTGAAAATCTAACCCGTAATAGAACATGAGCCCCCTCACAAAGGGATCAAGGGTGAGGCCCAAGCCACGGAGAAAGTGAGGGACAAATACGACGCTCTCATTAGGCTCGGGACTTGGGATGACCTGCCCTGGAGCTGGAAGCCTGTGCTGGATGTTGGCAGTCAGATATCCGACCTCCCTAAGCCTCGCAATGTCCTCCTCTTTGATCGAGGAGGCCACCCATCGGCCCTGAGAGTTGGGTCCGGACATATTGGAGTATCTGGGGTGTTTCAGTTTGGGTCTCGGGTGTTAGAACTCGAGATGCGAAAGGGCGCAAGGGTGATGGAAAAGAGGTATAGGCCTCGACCCCTTTATAAAGGGGGTGAATATCAAGAGTCCTCAGCGTGACCGCTTGAGACTTATCTAAAAACACACGGAGTCATACCAACGGTCGTCATGGGGTTGCGCACGCCCATATTGAAGGAAGTGTTGGGTAACGTTGCATAAAATAAAAAATTGCCTACGTTCACCAAGATCAATCTATGAGTTCATCCAACAACGAGAGAGGGGAGTGCATCTACATACCCTTGTAGATCGCGAGCGGAAGCGTTCAAGAGAACGGGGTTGAGGGAGTCATTCACGTCGTGATCCAAATCACCGGAGATCCTAGCGCCGAACGGACAGCACCTCCGCGTTCAACACACGTATGGTCAGCGTGACGTCTCCTCCTTCTTGATCCAGCAAGGGGGAAGGAGAGGTTGATGAAGATCCAGCAGCACGACGGCGTGGTGGTGGATGCAGCAGGGTTCCGGCAGGGCTTCGCCAAGCGTCTACGGGAGGGAGAGGTGTAGCAAGGGGGAAGGGAGGCGCCAAGATGCAGGGTGCGGCTGCCCTCCCTCCCCCTCCTTTATATAGGGTCCCCAGGGGGGCGCCGGCCCTAGGAGATGGGATCTCCTAGGGGGGGCGGCGGCCAAGGGGGGAACTTGCCCCCCAAGGCAAGTGGAGGCGCCCCTCCCCTAGGGTTCCCAACCCTAGGCGCAGGGGGGGGGGGGAAGGGGGGGCGCACTAGGCCACCAGGGGCTGGTTCCCCTCCCACTTCAGCCCACGAGGCCCTCTGGGATATGTGGCCCCACCCGGTGGACCCCCGGGACCCTTCCGGTGGTCCAGGTACAATACCGGTGACCCCTGAAACTCTCCCGATGGCCGAAACAGTACTTCCTATATATATTTCTTCACCTCCGGACCATTCCAGAACTCCTCGTGATGTCCAGGATCTCATCCGGGACTCCGAACAACTTTCGGTTTGCTGCATACTAATATCTCTACAACCCTAGCGTCACCGAGCCTTAAGTGTGTAGACCCTACGGGTTCGGGAGATATGCAGACATGACCGAGACGCCTCTCCGGTCAATAACCAACAGCGGGATCTGGATACCCATGTTGGCTCCCACATACTCCTCGATGATCTCATCGGATGAACCACGATGTCGAGGATTCAAACAACCCCGTATTCAATTCCCTCTATCAATCGGTACGTTACTTGCCCGAGACTCGATCGTCAATATCCCAATACCTCGTTTAGTCTTGTTACCGGCAAGTCACTTTACTCGTACCGTAATGCATGATCCCGTGACCAGACACTTGGTCACATTGAGCTCATTATGATAATGCATTACCGAGTGGGCCTAGAGATACCTCTCCGTCATACGGAGTGACAAATCCCAGTCTCGATTCGTGCCAACCCAACAGACACTTTCGGAGATACCCGTAGTGCACCTTTATAGCCACCCAGTTACGTTGTGACGTTTGGTACACCCAAAGCACTCCTACGGTATCCGGGAGTTGCACAATCTCATGGTCTAAGGAAATGATACTTGACATTTGGAAAAGCTCTAGCTAAACAAACTACACGATCTTTGAGCTATGCTTAGAATTGGGTCTTGTCCATCACATCATTCTCCTAATGATGTGATCCCGTTATCAATGACATCCAATGCCCATAGTCAGGAAACCATGACTATCTGTTGATCAACGAGCTAGTCTACTAGAGGCTCACTAGGGACTTGTTGTGGTCTATGTATTCACACGTGTATTACGATTTCCGGATAACACAGTTATAGCATGAATAATAGACAATTATCATGAACACAGAAATATAATAATAACCATTTATTATTGCCTCTAGGGCATATTTCCAACAGTCTCCCACTTGCACTAGAGTCAATAATCTAGTTACATTGTGATGAATCGAACACCCATTGCGTTCTGGTGTTGATCATGGTTTGCTCTAGGGAGAGGTTTAGTCAATGGATCCGCTACATTCTGGTCCGTATGTACTTTACAAATATCTATGTCTCCATATTGAACATTTCCACGGATGGAGTTGAAGCGACGCTTGATGTGCCTTGTCTTCTTGTGAAACCTGGGCTCCTTGGCAAGTGCAATAGCTCCAGTGTTGTCACAGAAGAGTGTGACCGGCCCCGACGCATTGGGTATGACTCCTAGGTCGGTGATGAACTCCTTCACCCAGATTGCTTCATGCGCTGCCTCCAAGGCTGCCATGTACTCCGCTTCACATGTAGATCCCGCCACGACGCTTTGCTTGCAACTGCACCAGCTTACTGCCCCACCATTCAAAATATACACGTATCCGGTTTGTGACTTAGAGTCATCCAGATCTGTGTCAAAGCTAGCACCGACGTAACCCTTTACGACGAGCTCTTTGTCACCTCCATATACGAGAAACTTGTCCTTAGTCCTTTTCAGGTACTTAAGGATGTTCTTGACCGCTGTCCAGTGTTCCTTGCCGGGTTACTTTGGTACCTTCCTACCAAACTTACGGCAAGGTTTATATCAGGTCATGGCATACATGATAGACCCTATGGCAGAGGCATAGGGGATAACGCTCATCTCTTCTTTATCTTCTCCCGTGGTCGGGCATTGAGCCGAGCTCAATTTCACATCTTGCAACACAGGCAAGAACCCCTTCTTGGACTGATCCATATTGAACTTCTTCAATATCTTATCAAGGTATGTGCTTTGTGAAAGACCTATGAGGCGTCTCGATCTATCTCTATAGATTTTGATGCCTAATATGTAAGCAGCTTCTCCAAGGTCCTTCATTGAAAAACACTTATTCAAGTAGGCCTTTATGCTGTCCAAAAGTTCTATATCATTTCCCATCAAAAGTATGTCATCCACATATAATATGAGAAATGCTAAAGAGCTCCCACTCACTTTGTTGTAAACGCAGGCTTCTCCATAAGTCTGCATAAACCCAAACGCTTTAATCATCTCATTAAAGCGAATGTTCCAACTCCGAGATGCTTGCACCAGCCCATAGATGGAGCACTGGAGCATGCATACCTTGTTAGCATTCTTAGGGTCGACAAAACCTTCCGGCTGCATCATATACAGTTCTTCCTTAAGGTGACCGTTAAGGAATGCCGTTTTGACGTCCATTTGCCATATCTCATAACCATAGTATGCGGCAATTGCTAACATGATTCGGACGGACTTCAGCTTCGCTACGGGAGAGAATGTCTCATCGTAGTCAATCCCTTGAACTTGTCTATAACCCTTAGCGACAAGTCGAGCTTTATATATGGTAACATTACCATCCGCGTCTGTCTTCTTCTTAAAGATCCATTTGTTTTCTATTGCTCACCGATCGTCGGGCAAGTCGGTCAAAGTCCACACTTTGTTTTCATACATGGATCCTATCTCGAATTTCATGGCTTCAAGCCATTTTTTGGAATCTGGGCCCGCCATCGCTTCTTCATAGTTCGAAGGTTCACCGTTGTCTAACAACATGATTTCCAAGACAGGGTTGCCGTACCACTCTGGTGCGGAACGTGTCCTTGTGGACCTTCGAAGTTCAGTAGGAGCTTGATCCGAAGTATCTTGATCAGCATCATTAACCTCCTCTCTTGTCGGCGCAGGCACCACAGGAACATTTTCCTGAGTTGCGCTACTCACTGTTTCAAGAGGCAGTACTTCATCAAGCTCTACTTTCCTCCCACTTAATTCTTTCGAGAGAAACTCTTTCTCCAGAAAGGACCCGTTCTTGGCAACAAAGATCTTGCCTTTGGATCTTAAGTAGAAAGTATACCCTATGGTTTCCTTAGGGTATCCTATGAATACTCTTTTTTCCGACTTGGGTTCGAGCTTCTCAGGTTGAAGTTTCTTGATGTAAGCATCGCATCCCCAAACTTTTAGAAACGACAGCTTAGGTTTCTTCCCAAACCATAATTCATACGGTGTCGTCTCAAAGGATTTAGACGGTGCCCTATTTAAAGTGAATGTAGCTGACTCTAGAGCATATCCCCAAAATGATAGCGGTAAATCAGTAAGAGACATCATAGATCACACAATATCCAATAGAGTGCGATTACGACATTCGGACACACCATTTCGCTGAGGTGTTCCAGGCGGCGCGAGTTGTGAAACGATTCCACATTTCCTTAAGTGCGTACCAAAATCGTGACTTAAATATTCTCCCCCACGATCTGATCATAGGAACTTTATCTTTCGGTCACGTTGATTCTCTACCTCATTCTGAAATTCCTTGAACTTTTCAAAGGTCTCAGACTTGTGTTTCATCAAGTAGACATACCCATATCTACTCAAGTCATCAGTGAGAGTGAGAACATAACGATATCCTCTGCGAGCCTCAACGCTCATTGGACCGCACACATCAGTATGTATGATTTCCAATAAGTTGGTTGCTCGCTCCATTGTTCCTGAGAACGGAGTCTTGGTCATCTTGCCCATGAGGCATGGCTCGCATGTGTCAAACGATTCATAATCTAGAGACTCTAAAAGTCCATCAACATGGAGCTTCTTCATGCGCTTGACACCAATGTGACCAAGGCAGCAGTGCCACAAGTATGTGGGACTATCATTATCAACTTTACATCTTTTGGCATTCACACTATGAATATGTGTAACATTATGCTCGAGTGTCATTAAGAATAAACCATTCACCAGTGGGGCATGACCATAAAACATATCACTCATATAAATAGAACAACCATTATTCTCGGATTTAAATGAGTAGCCATCTCGAATTAAACGAGATCCTGATACAATGTTCACGCTCAAAGCTGGTACTAAATAACAATTATTGAGGTTCAAAACTAATCTCGTAGGTAAATGTAGAGGTAGCGTGCCGACGACGATCACATCGACCTTGGAACCATTCCCGACGCGCATCGTCACCTCGTCCTTCACCAGTCTCCGCTTATTCCGCAGCTCCTGCTTTGAGTTACAAATGTGAGCAACCGCACCGGTATCAAATACCCAGGAGCTACTATGAGCACTGGTAAGGTACACATCAATTACATGTATGTCATATACCTTTGGTTTTGCCGGCCTTCTTGTCCGCTAAGTACTTGGGGCAGTTCCGCTTCCAGTGACCACTTCCCTTGTAATAAAAGCACTCAGTCTCAGGCTTGGATCCATTGCTTGTCTTCTTCCTGGCAACTGGCTTACCAGGCGCGGCAACTTCCTTGTCGTCCTTCTTGAAGTTCTTCTTACCCTTGCCCTTCTTAAACTTAGTGGTTTTATTCACCATCAACACTTGATGTTCCTTTTTGATCTCTACCTCTGCTGATTTCAGCATTGAATATACCTCAGGAATGGTCTTTTCCATCCCCTGCATATTGAAGTTCATCACAAAGCTCTTGTAGCTTGGTGGGAGCGACTGGAGAATTCTGTCAATGACCGCGTCATCTGGGAGATTAACTCCCAGCTGAGTCAGGCGGTTGTGCAACCCAGACATCTTGAGTATGTGCTCACTAACAGAACTGTTTTCCTCCATCTTACAGCTAAAGAACTTGTCAGAGACTTCATATCTCTCGACCCGGGCATGAGCTTGAAAAACCATTTTCAGCTCCTCGAACATCTCATATGCTCCGTGTTGCTCAAAACGCTTTTGGAGCCCCGGTTCTAAGCTGTAAAGCATGCCGCACTAAACGAGGGAGTAATTATCAGCACGAGACTGCCAAGCGTTCATAACGTCTTGGTTCTCAAGGATTGGTGCTTCACCGAGCGGTGCTTCTAGGACATAATCTTTCTTGGCAGCTATGAGGATGATCCTCAGGTTCCGGACCCAGTCCGTATAGTTGCTGCCATCGTCTTTCAGCTTGGTTTTCTCTAGGAATGCGTTGAAGTTCAGGTGGACATGAGCGTTGGCCATTTGATCTACAAGACATATTGTAAAGATTTTAGACTAAGTTTGTGATAACTAAGTTCATCTTAATCAAATTATTTAATGAACTCCCACTTAGACAGACATCCATCTAGTCATCTAAGTGAAACATGATCCGAGTCAACTAGGCCATGTCCGATCATCACGTGAGACGGACTAGTTAACATCGGTGAACATCTTCATGTTGATCGTATCTTCTATACGACTCATGCTCGACCTTTCGGTATTCCGTGTTCTGAGGCCATGTCTGTACATGCTAGGCTCGTCAAGTCAACCTAAGTGTATTGCGTGTGTAAATCTGGCTTACACCTGTTGTATTCGAATGTTAGGATCTATCACACCCGATCATCACGTGGTGCTTGAAAACAACGAAACCTTCGCAACGGTGCACAGTTAGGGGGGACACTTTTCTTGAAATTATTATGAGGGATCATCTTACTTACTACCGTTGTTCTAAGTAAACAAGATGAAAAACATGATAAACATCACATGCAATCATAATAGTGACATGATATGGCCAATATCATATAGCTCCTTTGATCTCCATCTTCGGGGCTCCATGATCATCTTCGTCACTGGCATGACACCATGATCTCCATCGTCATGATCTCCATCATCGTGTCTTCATGAAGTTGTCACGCCAACGACTACTTCTACTTCTATGGCTAACGCGTTTAGCAATAAAGTAAAGTAGTTTACATGGCATTCTTCAATGACACGCAGGTCATACAAAAAATAAAGACAACTCCTATGGCTCCTGCCGGTTGTCATACTCATCAACATGCAAGTCGTGATTCCTATTACAAGAACATGATCTCATACATCACATATATATCATTCATCATTCATCACAACTTTGGCCATATCACATCACAAAACACTTGCTGCAAAAACAAGTTAGACGCCCTCTAATTGTTGTTGCAAGTTTTTACGTGGCTTCTATAGGTGATCTAGCAAGAACGTTTTCTTACCTACATTAAAGCCACAATGTGATTTTCCAACTTCTATTTACCCTTCATAAGGACCCTTTTCATCGAATCCGCTCCAACTAAAGTGGGAGAGACAGAAACCCGCTAGCCACCTTATGCAACTAGTGCATGTCAGTCGGTGGAACCCGTCTCACATAAGCGTACGTGTAAGGTCGGTCCGGGCCGCTTCATCCCACAAAACCACTGAAGCAAAATAAGACTAGTAGTGGCAAGAAAGTTGACAACATCTATGCCCACAACAAATTGTGTTCTACTCGTGCAAAGAGAACTACGCATAGACCTAGCTCATGATCCCACTGTTGGGTAACGTTGCATAAAATAAAAAAATTCCTACGTTCACCAAGATCAATCTATGAGTTCATCCAGCAATGAGAGAGGGGAGTGCATCTACATACCCTTGTAGATCGCGAGCGGAAGCATTCAAGAGAATGGGGTTGAGGGAGTCGTTCATGTCGTGATCCAAATCACCGGAGAGCCTAGCGCCGAATGGACGGCACCTCCGCGTTCAACACACGTACGGTCAGCGTGACGTCTCCTCCTTCTTGATCCAGCCAGGGGGAAGGAGAGGTTGATGAAGATCCAGCAGCACAACGGCGTGGTGGTGGATGCAGCAGGGTTCCGGCAGGGCTTCGCCAAGCATCTGCGGGAGGGGGAGGTGTAGCAAGGGGGAAGGGAGGCGCCAAGATGCAGGGTGCGGCTGCCCTCCCCCCTCCTTTATATAGGGTCCCCAGGGGGGCGCCGGCCCTAGGAGATGGGATCTCCTAGGGGGGGCGGCGGCCAAGGGGGAACTTGCCCCCCAAGGCAAGTGGAGGCGCCCCCTCCCCTAGGGTTCCCAACCCTAGGCGCAGGGGGGGCAAGAGGGGGTGCACCAGCCCACCAGGGGCTGGTTCCCCTCCCACTTCAGCCCACGGGGCCCTCCAGGATAGGTGGACCCCCGGGACCCTTCCGGTGGTCCCGGTACAATACCGGTGACCCCAGAAACTCTCCCGATGGCCGAAACAGCACTTCCTATATATATATATATATATATATATATATATATATATATATATATATATATATATATATATATATATATATATATTTCTTCACCTCCAGACCATTCCGGAACTCCTCGTGATGTCTGGGATCTCATCCGGGACTCCGAACAACTTTCGGTTTGCTGCATACTAATATCTCTACAACCCTAGCGTCACCGAACCTTAAGTGTGTAGACCCTACGGGTTCGGGAGATATGCAAACATGACCGAGACGCCTCTCCGGTCAATAACCAACAGCGGGATCTGGATACCCATGTTGGCTCCCACATACTCCTTGATGATCTCATCGGATGAACCACGATGTCGAGGATTCAAACAACCCCGTATTCAATTCCCTCTGTCAATCGGTACGTTACTTGCCCGAGACTCAATCGTCGGTATCCCAATACCTCTTTTAGTCTTGTTACCGGCAAGTCACTTTACTCGTACCGTAATGCTTGATCCCGTGACCAGACACTTGGTCACATTGAGCTCATTATGATGATGCATTACCGAGTGGGCCCAGAGATACCTCTCCGTCATACGAAGTGACAAATCCCAGTCTCGATTCGTGCCAACCCAACAGACACTTTCGGAGATACCCGTAGTGCACCTTTATAGCCACCCAGTTACGTTGTGAAGTTTGGTACACCCAAAGCACTCCTACAGTATCGGGGAGTTGCACAATCTCATGGTCTAAGGAAATGATACTTAACATTTGGAAAAGCTCTAGCTAAACGAACTACACGATCTTTGAGCTATGCTTAGAATTGGGTCTTGTCCAGCACATCATTCTCCTAATGATGTGATCCCGTTATCAATGACATCCAATGCCCATAGTCAGGAAACCATGACTATCTGTTGATCAACGAGCTAGTCTACTAGAGGCTCACTAGGGACTTGTTGTGGTCTATGTATTCACACGTGTATTACGATTTCCGGATAACATGGTTATAGCATGAATAATAGACAATTATCATGAACACAAAAATATAATAATAACCATTTATTATTGCCTCTAGGGCATATTTCCAACAGGAAGATCCCGTAATAAGGGGAACACGATCTCTGCTTCGGTAGGGTGTGCCAATAAAACCGCCTCGCAACGCGAGTCGAGGTGGGCCAAGAAACACCGGTTCATGTTAGGCCGGGCCACGATGCAGGGGCACGACGTACGAAGATTGCCAGTGGATCAGATTTATGCTATGTGAAGATCATCTTGCAGATCCGGACACGGTCTAAGTGTTCGATAATTACTTTGGAGTATTCGGAGATGGAACCCGCCTTGCAATGCCGAAGACAAGACTGCGCGCCGAAGTCATCGTCATTGAAGCCTGGTTCAGGGGCTACAGAGGAGTCCTGGATTAGGGGGTATCCGGACAGCCGGACTGTACACTTTGTCCGGACTATTGGAGCATGAAGATACAAGGCTCAAGACTCCGTCCCGTGTCCGGATGGGACTCTCCTTTGCGTGGAAGACAAGCTTGGTGATCCGGATATTGTATTTCCTTCCTTGTATCCGACTCCGTGTAAACCCTAGCCCTCTCCGATGTCTATATAAACCAGAGAAGTTGGTCCTTAGAAGGCCGATCACGATCACAATCATAATCATCATAGGCTAGCTTCTAGGGTTTAGCCTCTACGATCTCGTGGTAGATCTACTCTTGTACTACTCATATCATCAATATCAATCAAGTAGGAAGTAGGGTTTTACCTCCATCGAGAGGGCCTAAACCTGGGTAAAACATTGTGTCCCTTGCTTCCTGTTACCATTAGCCTAAGACGCACAGATCGGGACCCCTACCCGAGATCCGCCGGTTTTGACACCGACAGGTGGTGAGGCCTCCGCGGCAGCACATCCGGCCACGGGAGCCAGGAGCATGCAGCATGACTGGCTCTGCTTTGGGAGGCTGGAGCAAGAAGACCAGAGGTTGAAGAAACACTGCGGCCGTTGGATGGACATCATACGGTCACTGGAGCTAGAATCGTTTATATTGACTAAGTTGACAAAGCCCTCCGTCCCCGTCAACTTAGTAGGCCCACAAGTCAGCCTCCCACCAAGGTGGGTCCCAGCTAGCAGGGGGTATTCATTTCTTTGTGCGTAATAAGGAGGCACTTTCGATGGTCCGAGATGACAGCAGGGGGAACGTTTTTTTTTTGCAAAATACGGTGGCTCGTCGGGTGGGTCCCAACAGTCAGGGGCAAACGTTTTTTTGCGAAATACTGGTGGCCCGTCCGGTGGGTCCCTGCTGTCAGGTGGAGGAATAATTATTTTCCGCGTAATAAGGAGGCACTTCCTTGCGGCTGCCGTGGACCCAGCTGTCAGCCTCTCCACGTAAAGTATTCTTGTGATGGAATTCGGTCGTTGACCACATTGACCACGCCGCATCGAGAGCACCACGGCGGTGGACGACGGCGAGGCCTAGGAAGGGGACGACGCGGAGCCGGGGAAGACACGGCAGTGGATGCCCACGTGGAGAGGAGTACGAGGGTTCACTGGTTCGGCTGCACTACCGTCGCCGCAGAATAACAGGGGGTGTGGGTGAGTGGAGTGGAGGGATGGCCTGGCCAGTGGTGGGAGTAGTATGGGGGCGGTGAGGCCTCCACGGCAGCACAGCCGGCCATGGGAGGTAGGAGCAGGCGACACGACCGGCGCTGCTTTGGGCGACTGGAGCAAGAAGACCAGAGGTTGAAGAAGCACTACGGCCGTTGGATGGACATCATACGGTCAGTCGATCTAGAATCGTGCATATTGACTAAGTTGACAAAGCCCTTTGTCCCCGTCAACTTAGTAGGCCCACTATACTGGGTCCCAGCTAGCAGGGGGAGTATTCATTTTTTGTGCGTAATAAGGAGGCACTTCCTTGCGTGTGAAGATATAGCTGGTAGGTCCGAGCTGTCAGCGGCGGTAACATTTTTTTCGTGAAATACAGAGGCCCTTTTGGTGGGTCCCAGATGTCAGGTGGAGGAATCATTATTTTGCGCGTAATAAGGAGGCATTTCCTTGCGTGCGCCCGTGGACCTAGCTGTCAGCCTCTCCACATACAGTCCACTTCAGATGCATGTCGGTCATTGACCACGTTGACCACGCCACGCCGAGAGCACCAGGGCGGTGGACGACGACGAGGCCTAGGAAGGGAACGACACAGAGGCAGGGAAGACTCGGCAGTTGTTTCCCACATGGAGGGGAGTACGACTGTATGAGGGTTTACCGGTTCTTCTGCCGTCGCCGGAGAATAACAGTAGGTGTGGGTGAGTAGAGGGATGGCTAGGCCAGTGATGGGAGTACGGTGGGGCGGTGAGGCCTACGCGGCAGCACAGCCGGCCGCGGGGAGGAGGGAGCAGGCAGTCCCACCGGCGCTTGTTTGAGCGGCTGGAGCAGGAAGAGCAGAGATTGGAGAAGCACGACGGCCGTTGGATGGACATCCAACAGTATACAGACCATCTGTGGAAAGCCTCAAATCTGTGGAAAACAGCATACAGGCCATCTGCCATTATTTCAAATAATTTACAGCCCATTTGCTAATTCTTGCGGGTTTTTTGGAGCCCATATTCTTTTTCTTAGCATTACAACCCATATTGTGGCCACGGTTAAAAAATTATACGTAATTTTGCATATGTCGGTGCGGTCTGAACTGTTTTTAATCCCGAAATTTCGAGTCACATTCAGACTGATTTTAAAAATAAATGTATATCAATATAAAATCCAATAAATTGTCCACGCATAAAAATCAATGCAATTTAAAATCTCAAAATGAAAAAAAGATATTTGAAACTAATTGCCGGTTTGATGTGTTTTAAAAATGTACAACCCATTTCTCATTACTGATAGGCCATTTTCTCGGACAGCTGAATGAAGCTCTCCTCGTCTTGGAAGATTTGCAGCCCAACAGGCCTGATAAAGCGACTTACTTGACAAATCACAAAAAAACTGGGCTAGCCATTTTCAGAAAGAAAAAAACTACTGGGCTGGTCTGTGGTAAACATAAAAGAAAAGGCTGTCTAGACAGGCCAGAGTGTCCCGCACAGCCCAGTTGACACCCTGCTTCCGTCTCAAAAACAAATTAGATAAATGCCACTCCAATTATGGCGATTCATAAAAATGCCACTGCAATTTCCAAACTTTGAAAAATGCCACTGCAATTTTTGCAAACTTTGAAAAACGCCACTGCAGTTTGCAAACTTTGAAAAACGCCACTCCAGACTTCGAAAAATGCCACTAGAAATGGCATGAAATGGCATTTTTCAAAGTTTGGAAATTGCAGTGGCATTTCTCGGATACACCAGATTTGGAGTGGCATTTATCAAATTAACCCAAAACAAAAATAACTGGGCGAGCTGCTGGGTCCCTGGTGTCAGCCGCTCGTTGTGCAATTCTCTCGTTTATTGACTACGTTGACAATGGCATGGGACCCAGATGTCAGAAATCCACTAGGAGGAGCCATTTTTTTATTGGCTTGAAATAAGGAGGCACTTGCTTGCGTACTGCCATGACCTTGGCGGGTCCCTGCTGTCATCCTCTCCACGTACAATCATCTCCTGATTGTGTACGCGTCAACTTGCTAGGCCCACAAGTCAGCCTCTAAACCCGTGGAGGACAAATACAACCCATTTAAAAAAATAACAGCCCATTCCATACATTCAAACGGAAAGTTCAACATTCAGAGCAAAGTAACAGGTCTGATCCACATATAGAGTACTGAACTTCCACGTTGACAACCATCATAGCCAAGTTAACTATCTACTCCCACTAATACTCTAGTAGCGTACAAGTACTAACTTACTCTTAGCTAACTAGACGATGCCGACCGCCATCTGTGGTACACGCTAAACACCAGCACCGGCGTCCTGCGGCTCGCCTCGGACTTGCAAGAGGTGCGATAGGGCGCGTTGCTCGCGCGCGTTGGCCCTTTCCATGCCGGCGTGGTCCACCGAAGCTTCGGCTTCCAAGCGGGAAACCCACTTGACGAGCTGGTAGTAAAAATCGGCGTCGTGAACGCGTGCGTGCCCGACAGCCTCCAGGGCTATTTGTCGGGCACTGGCCTCCACGTAGTCGGCCCAGTTGCAGGCGCTCTGCTCGCGACTCAGAGCGTCGGTGTGTTGCTGCTCCATGTCCCGCTGGCGGTGCAAATCGGCGATACGCTGCTCCTCCGCCAGGTGGTCGCGCTCCAACAACTCCTGCTCCTCCGCCATGCGGTCATGCTCCAACAACTCCTCGATCTCCGCATTGCCATCTAAAGACAGATAGAATGCCTCCTCCCTCCGTCTGCCTTCCGGTGAAAAACCGAACACTAGTTCCAGCGGTGACCGCCTCCGGCGTCGCCTACCACGGACGGGCGGGGGCATGGCGGACGTGCCGAGTGACGTCGGGCCGGTGGGGGCTTATGAGGATATGGGAAGTTGGGTCACGGTGCCACCGGAGAAGGTCGGGAAACAGTACTTATAGGCGGAAGGTAGCGTGACGGTCATCAGAATTCAATGCATAATGGCTTAGTGCGCCAGCTTGCCGTGGAAAACTAGAGAAACTGAAATTATGACTGTGCCGTCCCGTCCCGTCTGGGTCACACGCCGGCATGGCGGTCAAACGAGTGCCCTCGAATCATCTCCCTCCTTGTCAATAATGATTCCACAGATTTGAAAAGCCCACAACAATTAAAGTGCATCTTTTTCGCATCAGTTAGCTGCCTTAATTATGGCCGGCTGCATGCAGGCACTCAAAATCGCTCGTAGCCAGTACGTGGAGCAGGATGCAACGAGTCGCAGCCGAGGGCATGCATGCAGCCACTTAAATTGCTGGAATTAATTAGGCTTAAACTTTTGCATGCCGTTAATTATTGCCATGCCTTGGTCTTGTTGCTTTGCTCACGGGACTAATAAACCTGGACGGAGGGAGTACCTTGGTTGGTGAGAGGTTTGAATTAAGCCCTGCAAACCGGAAAGGAGGTACTAGTACGTGCGTGATCTGCTATTTATTCGTGTAGGATCGAGTAGGTCGTTTCTTGAATTGAGCCATGCAAACCGGAAAGGAGGTAGTACATGCGTGATACGCTATTTATCCGTGTAGGATCGATAGTGTAGCTTGTCAGTTTCTTCAGAGGTAAGCATTTTTATCCGTGTAGGATCGATAGTGTACCTTGTCAGTTTCTTCAGAGGTAGGCATTTTTATTCAAAAAACTACCACTTTGCATCTTGCTTCGCAAATAAACTGCCAGGAGCGCATTTGTAGGCTAGCTAGTGATCGATCAGTAACTTGTAAACACTGAGCAAATAGAAATAAGTAACTGTTAATGCATCTCAATGATTCACAGATCATATACAAATATGTAGCTCCAAAAGCAAAGATCAGCCACTTCGGATCTTGCGTCACAACTAAAACTAACTAGTACGATTCCCATACATAAGATCATCATGGTAATGCATCTCAATGATTCACAGATCATATACAAATATGTAGCTCCAAAAGCAAAGATATAGAAAAAACATCTGTTCTTCCTACTAACATGGATGCTTCTCTTGGCCAACATTCAGTACAGACTAAAAGACAAATTTGTTTGTGAAGTCTACAATTCCTCTTGCAAATGTAAGTGGTTTCACCAACAGCTGGAACCATGAGAATGAACCACACATGATGGAGGAACATCCACTGCAATATGATTTGGTCTTCTCTCGATCACACCACAAGACTATTTATGGAGTACAAACTTTAACTTAGGCAAAATGATGCCCATCGTATAATCAGACCAAAGCAATGAAGCACCTAGTGTTGGCCAATAAATAGTACAGTACTACTTTTCTGCAGTCCATGAAGTGACTATCCAATCTTTCTGTGTCTATTTTCAAATGGCACTGCATGCAGTGACTATACTATTCTCTTGTGCAGTTCAACCAAAATTACGGACACTTTGTTTGTTTGCCAAATAGCAACGAGCAGACATCTCTGTCTGCACAAATATCAAGCAGCTAGTAAACATATACCACACCATGTATTTTCAGTTTAAACATGTCTCTTCCGCTTAGCATCTCTCATGTTCTGCACTGGACAACCCGATACAGTTATGTTTTGCCCTGGACAATTTCATACTGAATTGATTTGCTGGTCCAGAGCAGAAATATAGCGCCTATTCTTCATCAGACCAAGGATATCCATGTTCGCAGTGATGGAAGAGGTGAAATCGATACAACCGAAATTGAGCATCCAATCATTGAATCTTGTCCTGCACCTCCAATGTAGGTCCACCCTACCAATAAATTCACATGCAAACCACTAGTATTACTATCTAATGACAGTACAAAAAGAGTAGCAAGATAGTAGCAAACCATGTACCTTCGTAATGAATAGCTCATAGTGCCACCAATTGGATATAAAGGTTTGGAAAAAAACATGCTCCTAATGTTGAACCAGTTGGACTTTTTGTGCAGTTCCACTAAAATCAAGCATCCCTGTTTGCATAGATGTTGAAAGTGTGATTACTATAAAAGTGGCACTAGTTGAAGCATAGACTCACAAATATAAGCATTCCAATTTCTTAATGGGAAAAGGTAGCAAGACTGTTTCTAACCACCTGTTTGAAGGAATAAATAAAGCAACAACGGCTGATGTCAGGAAGGCATACATAGTTTTTTCTGAAAAACTGAGCCATTCCTGACCTTTCCTCTTCTTTTAAGCAAATTTTGTGCAGTTCTACTAAAATAAAATGCCATCACCGCCTTGACAATTCAGTGACACTGTACAAAAGGAAATGACTTAACATTACATCATGATGTCAGGTATGTAGTCGACAGGCATTAGAGACAAACATACAGACCTCCTCCGATAACATAATGAACATTAATTTTAACAAAGGTGTGACTAGCTTTACCGGGATAATTTGAGTGAACTCTACACCCTCTGTTCCTTAATATAAGACGTTTTCGCGGTTCAATTTAAAGTACCCAAACGTCTAGTATTTAGAAAAACAGGTAGTAGTTTTCTTGAGCACATATCTGGGAAAGCTTGCCACACTTTATTTATGTCCATACGCTAATGCAACACCATTCGAATACTACAAATATACACTAATCCAGTGGCTAGTGCAACAGTAGAGTAGTTAGTTTATTACAGGGTACAGTACAATGGTTTTACTGAACAGATTTCAATAAACTCTAGCACTGGAAGGTTTCTATAAGAATTAACAATACAAAATGTAAAGGTAACAAGTTTCAGCATTGGTATACTAGCTGTGCATGAGCATTAAACCAAATACAAAAGTCTGAAGGTAACTAGCATTATTAACTAATGACGGTATAAAAAATTGCAAACCATGTACCTCCAAGGTAAATATCATTTCGAACTCGGGGGGACCTTAAAAATTGCTATCCCAATCTTGATAATCGATCAAACATAAAAACTTGATCGAACAAATCAAGAGAACAGCCGGAGTAGGAGGTGCCCACTCTTGACCTTTCCTCTTGTCTTCATAATTGTCCGTGCAGTTTAACCAAAATAAAATGACATCAGCGCCTTGGCATTTTGGTGACACTGTACAAAAAAATTAACTTATCTCATGAAAGTGAGGTATGTAATCTATAAGCATTAACAGTGCAAAAATCTGAAGGTAGTAACAAGTTTCATCGTTGGTATACTAGCTGTGCAACAGCATTAGAATGCCTTAGCTGAAAAATCTTTAATACATCCACAATCAATAGCTAACCCTGAAATAATCTAGTGACATTAAATGACATTGCTTAAATTTATCGGTGGCATTAGACTGAGAGCGGCATTAGTTAAATGTGGCATCACTTTAGCAGTAACATTGCTTGACTTGACTGCTGGCGTTATACTAGCAGCAAAAAAAGTGGCAATAAGAGCATGGGAGGCCCATTCGTACGGTGGGCGCACTAGTACGATGTACCTCCACGGACGAAGAGTGGTGAGGGAGGTATGGTTGCCCAGAGCAACAAATATCCAGGCAGCATATGTGGATTACGTCCCATTTTTGTTCTCTTTAGCCACCTTTTTCCTATGTGAGGACAACAAACTGATCGACCTGGTCATTCTCTATTGCGTTGTCATGCCTTTCTACCCTTCTTCAACCAAGAGACACGAGACTCATTCCTTAGCTACTGATTTTCCCCTTTTCAACCTAGATGCGGGTTCGATGCCTACTCTCTTGGACAGTATAGTCTCCCTTCATTTCCTTATTCAACCTAGACATGGATTAGTTTGAATGAAGTAGGGTTTCCTTTAATAGTGCAAATTATGGTTTTCGTCTGCGCGACCAGCAGAGCAGAGGATAGCAAATTGGGAAGATGGTGGAGTGGAAAAAGATCCACATGCAACGACATGGCAGATGGGGTAATAGAACAAGGGTATGGTTCGAAAAGAGGTAGCATACCTGAGGGTCGGCGGGAAGTGGCTTCGCTCATGGTCGTCGTCCTCCGCACACACTACGGTAGCGAGCTTGGGGATAGAGGCCATCCCTCGCGGGCGCTACATCTGAGAGGACAGCCTTGTCGTCAGTGCGTGACCTCGCTCGCCGACGACGAGTGCGTCAACGCTGCACGTCCTTTTCTTCCCCGACGGATCTGTGACCACCGGTGAGGAGGGAGAGAGGGGCCATCTTTTTTATATCTGGAGAGAGGGTGGTAGTGTGAGAAGCAAGTGGGCAACCCTTAGCAAGAAAGCGCTGAAGCTCCAGCCTATATATCTTTTTTATACTACTAGTACTGGAGGTGGAGTAGTGGTAGAGTAGTTTATATTTTCTCTGCGTACAGTACCACTTAGTCGTGCTTCAAAACTGAACGACACACCATTAAAAAAATAAAGGTCGATAACTAATGCGGCACCTCAGGCCAACGTGGCCAGATCGCATTTTGCACGAGAAATTGCACACCATGTTTTGTTGACATGTGGTCCCGTTCCAACATATCAGTGAGACGGCGGTGAGTAGTAGTATTTCCAAACGGACGTGTAGGCCAGGGCGCCTCTTCGTGAACCGTGGCAAACTGGCAACCGTCCATCGACTCTTCGCCTTTCCCTCTCGATTTGGAACTGCTGTCACACGCTCTTCCTCTCCCTCCTCCATTTTCCTTCAGCCCTTCACCCTTTCTTCTGCCATTGTTCGATCGTCTTCTCCATGGAGGGAACAGGCCGGAAATGACCCCGTTATTCTTGCCCCAATCTGAAAGATGACATGGTGGAGGAACTCATTGATCGGTGCGACGTCATCACCTCGGCTACCATGGCAGGTTCGTTCAAGCCCATTCTCGACTCAGCTAATAACATCATTACAAGGAACCCAAGAGTCAAGGAGAGGTTTGGTCTCCCCTATCTTCTTCGCTATGACCCTGATGACTAGCGCCGGCACGACGGAGGCCTCTCCCTGTGCAAGTTGATGCCACTTGATAATGATACATGTGATGTTAAGATGCCATCGCTTGAGGGCAAGGCTTGGGCATGCGCAAATGGAGATTGGGTTGTTTACATTGGGTCAAACTGCGAGTGGGAACTTGTGAATGTGTACACTCGTGACCGGGTTCCACTTCCAAAAATCTCAGTAGACTGCCCAGAGGTTGAGCACACCGGTATTGTACGCACATTCAAATACGATCATGGTGACTGTCTTCTATGGAAGATAGCAATTTGTCGAGTTCCCAACCGCTCTTGGAATTACAACAACTATGAAGTTGTTGCTATCTTCGACAAGCTTGTTGCCGTCCTTGGTGGTTTGACTCGATGGATATTGCTCAAAAATCAGTTTCTGTACACGGATGAGTACTGTGATGCAATTCAATACGAGGGCCTTGTGTCTGCTGCCACCACTCGTGGCACTGTTTTTGCATGGAATCCTCGTAGTTTCGGTACGTTTGTCTTCCACCGTAATTATAATTGTTTCATCCACATGCATGCGGGTTAGCAAGTTTCCCTTTAATAATTAACCTTCTTCTTATGTTTCTATGGTCCTGTGAACATTCCACCACCTATACTTGAAAATTTTTATAACGAAGGGGGAGATGATGATGGTGATGATCACGAGTGAGGGAGTCCTGGACTAGGGGGTGTCCGGATAGCCGAACTATCATCATCGGCCGGACTCCAAGACTATGAAGATGCAAGATTGAAGACTTCGTCCCGTGTCCGGATGGGACTTTCCTTGGCATGGAAGGCAAGCTTGGCGATACGGATATGTAGATCTCCTACCATTGTAACCGACTCTATGTAACCCTAGCCCTCTCTGGTGTCTATATAAACCGGAGGGTTTTAGTCCGTAGGACAGAACAATAACAACAATCATACCATAGGCTAGCTTCTAGGGTATAGCCTCCTTGATCTCGTGGTAGATCCACTCTTGTACTACCCATATCATCAATATCAATCAAGCAGGAGTAGGGTTTTACCTCCATCAAGAGGGCTCGAACCTGGGTAAGAACATCATGTCCCTTGTCTCCTGTTACCATCCGCCTAGACGCACAGTTCGGGACCCCCTACCCGAGATCCGCCGGTTTTGACACCGACATTGGTGCTTTCATTGAGAGTTCCTCTGTGTCGTCACCAATGGGCTCGATGGCTCCTTCGATCATCAACAACAATGACGCAGTCCAGGGTGAGACTTTTCTCCCCGGACAGATCTTTGTATTCGGCGGCTTTGCACTGCGGGCCAACTCGCTTTGCCATCTGGAGCAGATCGAAAGCTACGCCCCTGGCCGTCAGGTCAGATTTGGAAGTCTGAACTTCACGGCTAACATCCGCGGAGACTTGATCTTCGATGGATTTGAGCCACAGCCGAGCGTGCCGCACTGTCACAATGGGCATGATTTAGCTCTGCTGCCGGACAGTGCCCTGGAGGCCGCACACGAGTCCGCTCCGACCCCTAATTCGGAGCCGGCTGCGCAGATCGAGGACGGGTGGCTAGACACCGCCTCGGCGGCTGCAACTTCTACGGCGATGGAGCCGAATACTGACCTTGTCCCTTGTGAAGCTTGTGACTCCGAGGTGCCGGACTCCTCGCCGGACTCCGAACCTCCCGCGTCCCTTCCAATCGAATCCGATTTGGCACCGATCATGGAGTTCACCGCTGCAGACATATTTCAACACTCACCTTTCGGCGACATTCTGAATTTGCTAAAATATCTCTCGTTATCAGGAGAGCCCTGGCCGGACTGCGGTCAGGACGGTTGGGATGCGGACGATGAAGAAATTCAAAGCCCACCCACCACCCACTTTGTAGCCACTATCGACGATCTAACCGACATGCTAGACTTCGACTCCGAAGACATCGACGGTATGGACGACGATGCCGAAGACGACCAAGAACCAGCGCCCACTAGGCACTGGAAAGCCACGTCATCATACGGCATATACATGGTGGACACCCCAAAGGATGGGAATGGCGATGGAACAGCGGAGGAGGATCCCTCCAAGAAACAACCTAAGCGCCGGCGTCAGCGGCGCCGCTCTAAATCCCGCCACAGCAATAATGGAGATTCGGGCACCGGAGATAATAACACCCCAGACAGTGCCGAAGACAACCCCCTCCAGCAAGATTCAGCACAGGAGGACGGAGAAGCCAGCCCTCACGAGATTGCGACAGACGAAGAGGTAGAGGACGATAATTACATGCCTCCCTCCGGAGACGAGGCAAGCCTCGACGACGACGAATTCGTCGTGCCTGAGGATCCCGTTGAACAAGAGCGTTTTAAACGCAGGCTTATGGCCACGGCAAATAGCCTCAAGAAAAAGCAGCAACAGCTTAGAGCTGATCAAGATCTGCTAGCCGACAGATGGACCGAAGTCCTTGCGGCCGAAGAGCATGAACTCGAACGCCCCTCCAAAAGCTACCCTAAACGCAAGCTGCTACCCCGATTAGAGGAGGAAGCATATAAACCCACATCACCAGCGCACAACACGGCCGACCGGCCACCTCGTGGCCATGACAGAGAGGCCTCCAGGCCCTCCACTAAGGCCGTACCCCGGCATCGTTCGAAAAGCACAAAGCCATGGGGGAATGCACCGGACTTGCGAGAAATATTGGAGGATAAGGCAAGACAATCAAGATCGATCTACGGATCGCGTGGGCGCCCCATGATGCGCGACGACGACCGTCGCGCCGGATACAACAACTCCGGCAGGGCCGAACACAGTAGACAAAGCTCGCTTGAGCTACGTCGTGATATAGCCCAATATAGAGGCGCCGCACACCCACTATGCTTCACAAATGAAGTAATGGATCATCAAATCCCCGAAGGGTTCAAACCCGTGAACATCGAATCCTACGATGGCACAACAGACCCCGCGGTTTGGATCGAAGACTATCTCCTTCATATCCACATGGCCCGCGGTGATGATCTTCACGCCATCAAATACCTCCCACTCAAGCTTAAAGGACCAGCTCGGCATTGGCTTAACAGCTTGCCAGCAGAATCAATTTGGTGTTGGGAGGACCTAGAAGCCGCATTCCTTGATAACTTCCAGGGCACATATGTGCGACCACCAGATGCCGATGACCTAAGCCACATAATTCAGCAGCCAGACGAATCGGCCAGACAATTCTGGACACGGTTCTTAACAAAGAAAAATCAAATCGTCGACTGTCCGGATGCAGAGGCTCTCGCAGCCTTCAAACATAACATCCGCGATGAGTGGCTTGCCCGGCACCTGGGACAGGAAAAGCTGAAATCCATGGCAGCCCTCACATCACTCATGACCCGCTTCTGCACGGGAGAGGACAGCTGGCTAGCTCGCAGTAACAACCTCAGCAAAAATTCTGGCAGTCTGGATACTAAGGACCGCAATGGCAGGTCGCGTCGCAACAAGAATAAACGCCGCGTTAACGGCGACAATACTGAGGATACGATAGTCAATGCTGGATTCAGAGGCTCCAAACGCGGTCAGCGAAAAAATCCATTCAAAAGAACTACTCCGGGTCCGTCCAATTTGGACCGAATACTCGACCGTTCGTGCCAGATACACGGCACCCCCGAAAAGCCAGCTAATCACACCAACAGGGATTGTTGGGTATTCAAGCAAGCAGGCAAGTTAATCGCCAAAAACAATGACAAGGGGCTGCATAGCGATGACGAGGAAGAGACCCGGCCGCCGAACAATAGAGGACAGAAGGGTTTCCCCCCACAAGTGCGGACGGTGAACATGATATACGCAACCCACATACCCAAAAGGGAGCGGAAGCATGCACTCAGGGACGTATATGCGATGGAGCCAGTCGCCCCGAAGTTCAACCCATGGTCCTCCTGCCCGATCACTTTTGATCGAAGGGACCACCCCACCAGCATCCGCCATGTCGGATTCGCCGCATTGGTTTTAGACCCAATCGTCGATGGATTTCACCTCACCAGAGTCCTGATGGACGGCGGCAGCAGCCTGAACCTGCTTTATCAGAATACAGTGCGCAAGATGGGCATAGACCCCTTAAGGATTAAACCCACAAAGACGACCTTCAAAGGCGTCATACCAGGTGTAGAGGCCAATTGTACAGGCTCAGTTACACTGGAAGTGGTCTTCGGATCCCCGGATAACTTCGAAGCGAGGAGTTAATCTTCGACATAGTCCCGTTCCGCAGCGGCTATCATGCTCTGCTCGGACGGACCGTGTTTGCAAAGTTCAACGCGGTGTTGCACTACGCATACCTCAAGCTCAAAATGCCAGGCCCTCGAGGAGTCATCATGGTCAACAGAAACACTGAACGCTCTCTCCGAACGGAGGAACATACAACGGCTCTCGCTGCAGAAGTGCAAAGCAGCCTCTTAAGGCAATTCTCGAGTCCGGCCGTTAAACGACAGGACACGGCTAAACGCGCCCGGAGTAACCTACAACAAGACCACCTGGCACGTTCCGAGCACGCGTAGCAATGCGGCCCTAACCCCAACCCTTGCAAAACTGCAAGACTGGTCCTTCGCGTACATCATTACGCTCTGGAGATACCATGGGCATAGGGGGAGGGGCACGACCACAACAGGCCCAGAATGCGGCTTAACCACACCAGGGGCTCCCAAGTGTGTCATCTTTTTTTTTCCTTTTTTCTTTTTTCTTACCCACAGGACTCCGTTCACGAGAGGCCCTGTCCGGTAGTAGACCTACCGAACTCACGATGCAAGAGCCAGGGAAGGAGAAAGGCTTCGACGAGTATCCAGGTGGTCTCCATTACGAGCATTAAATCTGTTTTATACACCATTCCGCAGCCTACCCCTGGAGGGGGACATGCTTAATAGTCCCATCCCTTGCTTATCGCACTATTTGTATCGTTCTGCATTCATGGCACTATTTCTTGAATAAGCAATGCATCACTCTTTTGCTTATAATTGCATTCCTTTCTTATACATATGTTCATTTATGACATGTTGCACCTGTACACTTTGGTACGGCTAAATACACCAGGGGCTTAAGTTCCCCACATTATGGTGTGTTAAGTCCGAACACTTTCACAAGTGCGGCACCCGAACTTATAGCATTATATGCATCGGCTCCGAATCATGTCTTGGGTCAATAGTTGGGTTTGCCCGGCTCCCATGTTTTGGTACCTTACGTTCCGTTGTATCGGCTAAGGTAGCACTGGGAGAACCACTGTGATTGCGCCCCAGTTGAGCTGGGCGAGCGCCTCAGTGGAGAAAGCTAAAACTGACCGTCATGATGAGGCGAGAGCCGGTCGCTGTTCGAGAGGTTTTTTCGAGTCCCTAAAGACATATGCCGCTTAGAGCGAAGAACCGGCTTTGTCTGGCCCAGGCGTGGATAGCGCCCCGAATTCGGCCTTCCGAACACTAGGGGCTTCGCCGAAATTTAAAATTGTAGAATTCTATGGCTAAGTGAGAGTGTTCAAGCATTATAAGTCCGGTTGCCTGTTCGTTGTGTTGAGCGCCTCCCTAGATGGACCCAAAAATGGGAACAAGAGTGCTCAAATTTATCCCGAACACCCCAGCACTCGTGGCATGGGGGCTGAAGCCGACGACTTGCCATCTCTCAGATTTGATAAACGGCCGCACAGAAGGTAATATTTTAAATTAACAAGCGTTGCTTAGCGCACATGAACAAAGTTTTCAGCGCACAGAATAACAAAATGTGAGTCTACTCAAATATTACATCTTTGGAGCACTCACCCGCAATCATGCGGGCACCCTTCAGGACACCCTTATAATACATCTCGGGTGTGCGATACTCCTTGCCCGGCGGTGGCGCGTCCATCACAAGCTTCTCAGCATCCATCCTGCCCCAGTGCACTTTAGCACGGGCAAGGGCCCGACGGGCACCTTCAATGCAGGCGGAGTGCTTGACGACTTCAACCCAGGGACACACATCCACCAGCCGCCGCACCAGGCCGAAGTAGCTCCCAGGCATGGCCTCTTTGGGCCATAGCCGAACTATAAGGCCCTTCATGGCCTGTTCGGCCACCTTGTGGAGCTCGACCAGCTGTTTCAGCTGGTCGCTAAGGGGCACCGGATGTCCGGCCTCAGCATACTGAGACCAGAATACCTTCTCCGTCGAGCTCCCCTCCTCGGCTCTGTAGAAAGCGGCAGCATCGGACACGCTGCGGGGCAGATCTGCGAACGCTCCTGGAGAGCTCCGAATTCGGGTAAGTAACAGGTAATTCACTTTAACATGCTTGCTTTGCATGAAGAATGCCTTACCCGCCGCTATTTTCTTCAAATCCTCGATTTCCTGGAGGGCCTTGTGGGCATCGGCCTTAGCGGCTTTGGCACTCTCAAGAGCCGACGCAAGCTCGGACTCTCGAGTCTTCGAGTCACGCTCCAAACCCTCGTGCTTTTCCACGAGAGCCTGGAGCTCTTGCTGTACCTCCGCCACCCGCGCCTCCTGCTTCTCTCGCTCGGCTCGTTCCGCGGCCGCATTGCGTTTGGCCGCGGACACCGCCTCCTTCAGGGTTGCCACCTCGTTCGTGGCCCCTGGAGTACCCATGTTATCCTTGTTATTTCTCTTGCAACCAAATCCTTTTCTGTAAGGTACAACTCTAATAAGGTGTTACTCACCTTCCTTGTCCTCGAGCTGCTTCTTGGCACGGCCGAGCTCGCTCTCGGACCGCTCGAGGCTCTGCTTCAAAGCACCGACCTCCGCAGTCAGTGCGGCAGAGGTTAGCAGCGCAGCCTGCAATCCCATATCGACATATTTTTTAAGACTCCTGCGTATATCTATTTAGATCCTCAGTCCGGCTTTTCTTTCCGAACACCAAACCGAGCATCAGGGCTACTGTCTATGCGGTACTATTTTACATATATTAAAATTCTTACCTCAAAGCCTGTTAGAATGCTGCTGCAGGCTTCGGTCAGCCCGCTCTTGGCGAGCTGAACCTTCTGAATCACCGCACTCATGACAGTGAGGTGTTCTTCTTTGATGGAAGCGCCGTTGAGCGCCTCCAGCAAGTTATCCGGCGCCTCCGGTTGGACGGAGGCCGCCGGTGTCACGGTCTTGCCCTTCTTACGAAGGGGCCGCCCGCCGAACTCCGGAACCACTGCAGGTTCCGGTGTGGAGTCCGGTACAAAGTCTGGGAGGTTGCCCTGCGGCACCTCCGGGGCCTCCTCCTCCTGGTGGGTCCCTTCCTGGGATCCCACCTCAGTGTCGTCAGCATCACGGGGGGTGGAGGCGGTCGGAAGAGAATCCATATCCGACGTGCCCAAGGACCCACTCGACAAAGTGGGAAGATCGTCCTTGGGCGGACTGTAGGGTTGTATGCGGCATTAGAAGGACACCATGTGACAAATTATAAATCATCTAGGAGTCCGGATACTTACGATCTCGCCAGGGGCTTGGCCCTTGGGGGCCACTCCTCGTCGCTGTCGCCGACGTTGGAGGAACAGTCTGGGGGAAGGGTCCTTCCCTTCTTGGACCCTTCGGCCTCCCTCATTGGGGAGGCCTTCCTCTTCTTCTCTCCCCCCGCTGGGGGAGAGGCCTCTTTCTTCTCCTCCTCGTCCTCATGGGAGGAGTCTGCCTTGGAGTCATCGGACGACGAGTCCGATACCACCTGACCCCGGGAACTCCTTCGGGTTCCCGTGGCCTTCTTCTTGGCCTTCTTCTCCGGCACTACGTAAAGTGTCGGGACCAGCAGCCCTGTCAAACGGGCATCCGCTGGGTCTTCTGGAAGGGGAGCCGGACAGTTAACCTGTCTGGACGTCGCCTGCCAGGCCTGTTAAAGGTATTGGGAGTTTAGATCCCGCATAAATCAAAACATGAAAAGCAAGTGTCCCATAAAGGATGACATGGCTTACCTCATCAGCTGGACGCTGCGAGCTGAATCCGCGATCTTCGGTAGCGGATGGGGGAGCTTCGGCGCCCTTGAATAGCACCCTCCAGGCATCTTTGTACGTAGTGTCAAAGAGCCCGCTCAAGGTCTGGTGCTGTGCCGGATTAAACTCCCACAAATTGAAGTCCCGTTGCTGGCAGGGGAGAATCCGGCGGACAAGCATGACCTAGATCACGTTGACAAGCTTGAGCTTCTTGTTCACCAGGGTTTGGAGACAGGACTGGAGTCCGGTCAGCTCCTCCGAACTACCCCATAGCAGGCCCTTCTCTTTCTAGGAGGTGAGCTGCATGGGGATGCCAGATCTGAATTCGGGGGCCGCTGCCCATTTAGGGTCACGCGGCTCGGTGATGTAGAACCACCCCGATTGCCACCCTTTGATGGATTCCACGAAGGCGCCCTCGAGCCAAGTGATGTTGGGCATCTTGCCCACGATGGCGCCTCCGCACTCCGCTTGGCTGCCCTTCACAACCTTCGGCTTGACATTGAAGGTCTTTAGCCACAAGCCGAAGTGGGGCTGGATGCAGAGGAAGGCCTCACACACGACGATAAACGCCGAGATGTTGAGGATGAAATTCAGGGCCAGATCATGGAAATCCAGGCCGTAGTAGAACATGAGCCCCCGGACAAAGGGGTGAAGTGGGAAGCCCAGTCCCCGGAGGAAATGGGGAAGGAATACCACCCTCTCATGGGGCCCGGGGGTGGGGATGAGCTGCCCCTCATCGGGAAGCCGGTGTGCGATGTCGCTGGACAGATATCTGGCGTTGCGCAGCTTCTTGATGTGCCCCTCCGTAACGGAGGAGGCCATCCACTTGCCTCCCGCTCCGGACATGGCTGGAGAAGGCCAAGGTGAGATGTGCGGACTTGGGCGCTGGAGCTCGAGTGCGCGAGATGGATAACCAAAGGAGGAAGAAGGCGTAGGTAAAAAAGGTGGATCCTTATCCCCTTATATATGGGCGGACGAAACTATGCGTCCCCACCGGCCTGGTAAAACTCGCTTATCTCCCAAGCGCCGCAATCAATGGCGTGGTTGGGCTACCCACGTCCGTATTGATGGGAATCCCAGAATAAGGGGAACACGATCTCTGCTTCGACAAGACGTGCCAAGGAAACTGCTTCGCTAAACGCGCTGAGGTGGTGTAATAAAAACGATTCGAGTAAAAGCTTGGTTGTGGTGTGACGTCACGCCACAGAATACGTCAGCAGATTGAACTTGTGTAAATATTATTCTCTCTACGGTGGTATGTGGAATTTATTTTGCAGAGCCGGACACTATCCTGGTGTTCACAATCTTCTATAAATTATTCGGAGGAGGAACCCGCCTTGCAATGCCGAAGACAATATGCGCGCCGGACTCGTCGTCATTGAAGCCTGGTTTAGGGGCTACTGAGGGAGTCCTGGACTAGGGGGTGTCCGGATAGCCGAACTATCATCATCGGCCGGACTCCAAGACTATGAAGATGCAAGATTGAAGACTTCGTCCCGTGTTCGGATGGGACTTTCCTTGGCGTGGAAGGCAAGCTTGGCGATACGGATATGTAGATCTCCTACCATTGTAACCGACTCTGTGTAACCCTAGCCCTCTCTGGTGTCTATATAAACCGGAGGGTTTTAGTCCGTAGGATAGAACAATAACAACAATCATACCATAGGCTAGCTTCTAGGGTATTGCCTCCTTGATCTCGTGGTAGATCCACTCTTGTACTACCCATATCATCAATATCAATCAAGCAGGAGTAGGGTTTTACCTCCATTGAGAGGGCCCGAACCTGGGTAAAAACAGCGTGTCCCTTGTCTCCTGTTACCATCCGCCTAGACGCACAGTTCGGGACCCCCTACCCAAGATCCGCCGGTTTTGACACCGACAACCAGCATGAGGACGACAAGCACCCATATACTCTTTGGCGCCTGGCAACTAATTCCGATGTATCACCTCTTCTTGTGTGTATACAGTCCACTGATGATGTTACTGCTAAGGAAGCAGGTGTAGTCGCCCATGGTCGCACTTTCCGGACCTATTCCAACACCCGCTGCATGGTATTCGGGATGGATACTAGTGTGCTACCGCCAACTCCTTCTCCCTGGTACAGAATTGATAGTCTTGGAGAAAACTCGCTCTTCCTTGGACAAAACTATCCAATGATGGTGGAAGGCGATCCAACTGCTGTTGACACAACGTTACTACCATTTATGAGAAGCAGCTGTGTCTATACCTCGGACATTTGGGTGGTTCCCTACCCTGGTACTGATATAGTAGGTCGCTTCAGCCTGGATGATCAGTCCTGCGTTGGTCTCCAGATCAACAATGGATGGCCCGTCCCAGAGAATCTTTTATGGTTCAAAGCAAGTGTTTCCAACGCCGAGGAATGGTTGAGTTGAAGTTCATTTCATTGCTTGTTATTTGTTG
The DNA here is from genome assembly GCF_018294505.1 of Triticum aestivum. Classification (NCBI taxonomy): domain Eukaryota; kingdom Viridiplantae; phylum Streptophyta; class Magnoliopsida; order Poales; family Poaceae; genus Triticum; species Triticum aestivum. Next base: position 79,954,373 of record NC_057795.1, on the reverse strand, counting down.
TGTGGTGAAAACTTTAGTATTTATAATGTATCCTCGTTGTCGATGTGGGTTGATGACCTGTTGTATGTAATAAAATGATATGCCTGTGATAAACTTACTAAATTTATGAATGGCTTTCGAGTCGCTTCTCTGAGTGAGTGGTGAGACGAGGCAAAAAAATATTTATCGAATACATAATTGTACGTGCATTGCAACAGGTTATCGGATGAGGCCAATCAACAATAGTAGTACACTATTTGTACTAGCTTCACATGCTTCACGCGTCGGGCAGGTGTTTTTACTGTAGCCATATGTTAATGTGTTCGCTGTACGTAACCAGCACCTCGAATCCTCGATACTAGTAGTATATAGTAAGTAGTAGGAGTAGTAGGGTGGCACGGGCCAGAACAAGCATTCACGTCCAGGAGTACAGCACACGCCACCACCACAACATCCATATGACACCATATTATTTCTTGGAGTCCATGCTAGAGCAATCTCTTCAACCTTGTAATGTCTCTAACTTCAGCCATCACGCGGCGGGCGAGGTGGGGGTTTTCCGATAGTCGGTTTCCTTAACTGCGGTCCCACTTGTAAGGCCAACTCCAACCCACGACCCCAAACGGACCTTCGTTTTGCATAAACTCCAACGATAATTTTGACTAGAAAAGCAAGACCAACGAAAACAAGAACCACAAGAATACATTTTACTACTCCTGTAAGTTGGATTAGTGCCTTCTCAATGCATTCATTGTTGATCTGCGGAGGCCCGATCTTGCGTGCTTCTTTCTTCTTTGAGTGTAAAGAAGTAGATGTTGCTTCCTCGCATCTAGTCTCATGTCTAGCCTCTATTCTAGTAGGAGTATCAACAAGTGCACTAATCTCATCTCTAGCCTCTGTGCTAGCTAAAAGTGATAGAACATCTACTAAATTGCGCTCTATCAATATATGGATGTACTCTTCTTCCCAATACAAAAACTTGTATCCATTCTAATCCCTCCGTTGCACAATACATGCCTTCTATTTGTCAAAATATATATGTATCTAGACATGTTTTAGTATATAGGTACATCCATTTTTGGACAAATGGAAGTCAAGTATTTTGGAACTGAGGGAGTATACAATAAAATTTTAAGTTAGCACAACTAGTCTTATCCGAGAGCACAACCGAAGATTTGGTCGGGTTCTTCCTCCTTTTGCCGACACGTGGGACATCCAACATCCAGGTCGTGTCATGAAAGAAAATAGAGTGGTAGTTGAAGCCACGAGATGTGCATCTTGGGTTAAACTGAAAATAGATTCTTAGTACTCTTGAGTAACTCCAAAAGCGGCCACCGAAGATCTTTATTGGATTTGTTTTTCATCACGAGCACGTTGAGGTGAAAGATGTGCAGGTTCAGTGGGTCCTCTTGCATTTTCACTAACATGTGGGACCGCATGTGAGCAAACAGACGATGGGCTCCGCGCGTCCGCTGGCTGGCTGAGAAGAGAGATAGAGGAGGGCTGAGCACGGACTACAGGAAATTTGTTCTACGTACCTCGATATAGGCTCGATATAGTGGGGTGGCATGGGCCATAACTAGCATTCACGTCTAGCAGTATGACACACGCCACCCACACGAGTCCCATCCGACACCAATTTTATTGGAGTCCATGCTACAACCATCTCTTCTCCCTCTTGTTTTCTCAGCCATCGCGCGGTGGGAGGGGTGGGGGTTTGCCAATAGTCGGTTTGCTCAACTGCGGTCCCACTTGTAAGTGAAAATGCAACACTGCATGCATTCCCTCTTAAGCAGCGTGCCGGACCAACCGTGTGGAGGTGCAACGCGAACACGGCAGGCTTTTCCTTTTGAACTCGTAACTTGTAAAATTTGGTTCTGCTCCATGGCGCGACCGATAGATAGAAAATAACGATTTTGCCTAGAGTAATGAGAAGTTTTGGTTCTGGCGCCGTTCATGCATGGAGTACGTACGAAAATTATGAAGTTGATGCGAAAGGTAAGATAATTACTGTAGTATCATATACTACTACATGGATTTGACAGAAAAATAAAAATACATTCGGATCCATCAACGACATCCTCGCGCCCTAGTGCGTCGGGTCACCAACGACGTGTGAGGAGCAGCAGCATTGGCGGCGAGCTCAACGTGATTCTGAACAATGCCGTCGAAGGTTGCCCTGCGGTCCAAGAAGGCCAGCGTCCTATCGTCCTCCTCTTGCATGTAGTAGTCCTTGTGGACGATTTGCGCGTAGACGTGGGTGATTATGTCGATGGTGTCTTGTTGCGCCAGGCACTGCACGGCGAGCGCGACCTCAAGGTGGACATTCTCCGGAGCAACGACGGGCAGTCGCAGGGCCACCAGTGCATCGAAGAGGTTGTCACCATAGTGGCCATTGAGGGTGGCGGGCATCGCAGAGCCTGGGCGCGTCGGCTGGAGGCTTATGTCAAAGTCGTCCGCGAGCTTCTTGACGACGGTGAACGTGTCGAGGAAACCGACGAGGACCTCGTCGAACAAGGAGATGAAGCTGTCGTCCAAGTGGCCCCTCGCCCTGGCGGCCACAAGCAATACTACCTGGAGACGTTCCTCGGTGTCAGGCTGTAGGCTGGCGTCGTGGCCCATCTGGCACAGCCGGCTGATGCTCACGCTCATCGCCTCCATGGGTCTAGCTTAGCTTCTAGTCAACTTATCTTGCGATTCGAGTGATCACTCTTGCCCTTGGTTAGCGTGCATAGGTGTGTAGGATTTCGTACTACTCCTCGGCCCTCTACTGCACCTGCCTTTGGCTGTATGATAGGTGGGCCAGCCACCCCCGGGCCCACATGTCATTCACCCAAAGGCAGTTGCCGTAAGTCAATGAAGCTACGCCCCCCTCCGTGCCGGTGCAGTATAGTCATCTCACTGGACCTCTAGTTGGGGCCAAACGAGAGAAGTTTGATGTTAATGGTTTATTGGTCCCCTTTCCATTTTGCGCCAAGTTTTGACCTTTGATTTAACTAATAAAATGTTAATGCATGTAAACAAAAATGTTGTTGTCGGGGGTTGGATGCGACATATGCCAATGGATGGCTTATCATGGTGGGGGCGAGTACAACATCGCCGGTGCCTGGAAACGGGATGAGGCAAAGACATGCACACCGGCGGATCTTACCCAGCTTCAGGTCTCTCCGAGGAGATAACACCCCTACTGTTGCTCTGTGGGGTCTCCGCATGATCACTATGGCAAAGTGGGTACAAGGTTGCTCCTTGAGCTGTTTCCTGGAGGTAGGAGAAGGCAAGGCTAGCTCCCTCCTTCCTATATGATCTGGTCTAGTGCTAATGGATTCCAACCCTTTGCATGGGTGCCCTGGGGGGTTTATATAGGCCTACCCCCCAGGGGTACAATGGTAATCCGGCTGGGCGCGGGTCCCAGCCGTCTGTCTCTCAGGCCGCCGTCTTCTCCGCCGACTGGCCCGGTACGGAGCCGACAGGCCGTGTCCGCCGCTCGCGGGTCTTGCCGGCTGCGGATTACTGTAGCCGTGCTTCTAATGACACTGGCTTGGTCATGGGGTCATGGCGACAGTGCTGCCGCCTGTCAGGCGATCACTATCGCCATTCCCCGTCTTGTCTGGTTAATGGCACGTGGGGCCCGTGGGAGGGGCCAGCCGACTCTTGGGGGCCGACTCCCAACGGGTCCGTCTTGTGGCACTATCGCCGTCTTCTATACCCCCGCCAACTGGTGGGACCCGCCGTCTCCGGGTCGTACAGACAGGCCGTTGTGGGCACAGGGCTCCGCCCATGGGGGCTGATGTCAGGGCTCGCATGGCAACAGCGTCGCGCCGGATGGAGATCTCTGTTGATACGGCGCACTCTGGCCATGCCCACCCTTCGTAAACGGGGCAGGGATGGGCCGCGCGGCGGCCGTACCCCGTCCCGTCCGTCATTGAGAAGGCAGGAAGTGGTCGGAGTCGCGGGCCGACTCCCCATAGCCGGCTTCTCTGGAAGCCGCCAGTTAGGAGTCGGCTTATCTTGAAGTCGCCTCTGGGACTCGGCCGTGAGGGGCAGTCGGTGGCCTTGCCGTCGACTCTCAGAAAGTGACTCTTCATCTTGGGGTCTTGAGGGGCGCAGCCTGTCCCAATGTCTTGAAAGGTTCAGGGGCTCGGGTTAGCCTACCCGTGGCCCATTACTCCGACAGCAGTCCCCGAAGCTGGTGAGGCACCGAGGGTGACATGTCGAGGGGCCTCAACAGTTTCATCCTTCTGATGGTGGAATCTGGGCTTTGCTCGCTGTCTTCCTCTAGGTCGACTAGCTGGAGCCGGACTCGCAGAAGGCCGTTTTGCCCCTTGAAGAGTTTGAGAGTCGTAGCGGACCTAAGCAGCGTGCCCGATAAGCTTCCAGGCAGCCGCCCGTTGCGGACCCGTCGCATGGCGCCACGTGGCAGGGTCAATCTGCCCACCCACACGCGCGACAGGACAGGCCGTCAGGCGGGACCCGCCACTACCGTGCCTCGGCACGCGAATGGATCCGTTGCGGCCGTGCGGACGGTTGGGGTTCCTACGTCGTAACTGCGCACAGTAACTTCGCGTGGTAAATCGTGGGGGGTGTGGGGTCATAGGCGCAGTTAATCCCGCGTCCGCCCCATCGTCTTCTCAGCCCACGAGCCTATAAGTAGGTAGGAGGAGGGGGAGCAGCGAAGCACGCGCGCCCATCTTCCCCACTCCCTTCGCTTCCTCTTGCTTCTTCTTCCTCCTGCCGCTGCCGCGCCGGACCACGCCATGCCCGCAGCGATGAGCTCTTCCTCTGCCGCCGCACCTCCTGCCATGCGCTCCGGCGTGTGGGACGGGTCCGAGGTGGACGACGACCACATTGAGTTCCTTCACAAGACGCGTCGTCTCCCCGAAAGTATTGCCGGTGCCGGAGGAGGGCGAGCGGGTCATATTCCGCTCGCACCTCATGCGTGGCCTAGGGCTGCCGGCGAGCGATTTCTTCCGCTCCTTCTTGGAGTTCCACGGGCTCCAGCCGCACCACCTTACTCCGAACACGGTGGTGCTGCTAGCTGCCTTCGCAACCTTGTGCGAAGGCTTCCTCGGCGTTCTCCCCACCATTGAGCTATGGGGGGAGTTCTTCCATTCCAAGCTCGGCACGCATGTCTCCGGCGTGCCAGCCTAGTGCGGCACCTTCATCACGATGCGGAGATCGGTGGCCGACAACCCATTCCCCACCATCTCGCTGGTCAAGTCGGTGAAGATGTGGCAGCGGTCTTATTTTTATGTGAAGAACGTCGCCCCAGAAGGCGACTGGGTCAATCTGCCGCCTTACGAAGCCGGCGCATCGGCTGGGAGGCTCCCCACCTGGTCCCACCGGGCTAGGACGCTGACTCCTGCCGGCGCCGCCGCCATCGCGCGACTCCGAGTACTGACGCAGTTGGAGGGTTTGATCGGGGCCGACCTGCTGGCCGCCTTCGTGGCGCGCCGAGTCCTTCCACTCCAAGGCTGACCTCATCTGATCTGTCAGATGAGCGGCCACCGGGACCCAAGTCGGATGTGCTCCAAGGACATGCCCCACGCGGAGGTGGCGGACACGGTGAACTACATCGCAAACTGCAGTCTCACGGCGGATTGGCGGTTCGGCAAGGAGCCATACTCACGCGCCAACCCCCCGCCTGCTGTAAGTCGTCTCTCTTCTTCTTCTGTTTTCTTTTGCAGCCGAATCCGACTTCTGATTTTTTTTGGTTTTCCCGAGTCAGAACCCCCTTATCCAGCCTTTAGCCGGCACCACGGGACCAGCCCGCCAGTTTGTCCCCAACCGGGCGGAGAGCGACGTCGACGACCCTGACTTGGGGGCGGCGGCGATGGAGGCCGACGCCGAAGGAGGAGGAGGAGGAGCATGCGGCTTCAGGCCCTCGGCCACCTTTGCCGACTGGCCTGATGACGACGCCGATGGGGAAGTCGCCCCGCGCCACCAGCCAATGGCCGGCCAGCCGAGCGCGAGTTCCTCCGCCGGCTTGGATGGTCAAGGCGGCGCGAAGAAGCGCCGGGCCGGGCCGAGCTTGCTTGGCGGCCAGTCGAAGAAGTTCAAGGGGGCGGCCGCCGCGACCAAGCGGGAAGAGGCGGTCGCAAAGGCCAACCTCTTCCGCAAGGAAGTGAAAAAGCCACCACTGGTCTCTGCGTAAGTGCTTCCTTCTTTGTCTTGTTTTCTTCTGGTGAATCTTGACCAAATCTTTTACATGCCTTCCTCGCTTCAGGGCTCCCCTTACTTTTGAGAAGGTCACTGTCGGTGTCAAAACCGGCGGATCTCGGGTAGGGGGTCCCGAACTGTGCGTCTAGGCGGATGGTAACAGGAGACAACGGACATGATGTTTTTACCCAGGTTCGGGCCCTCTCGATGGAGGTAAAACCCTACTCCTGCTTGATTGATATTGATGATATGGGTAGTACAAGAGTGGATCTACCACGAGATCAAGGAGGCTAAACCCTAGAAGCTAGCCTATGGTATGATTGTTGTTATTGTTGTTGTGTCCTACGGACTAAAACCCTCCGGTTTATATAGACACCGGAGAGGGCTAGGGTTACACAGAGTCGGTTACAATGGTAGGAGATCTACATATCCGTATCGCAAAGCTTGCCTTCCACGCCAAGGAAAGTCCCATCCAGACACGGGATGAAGTCTTCAATCTTGTATCTTCATAGTCTTGGAGTCGGCCGATGATGATAGTTCGGCTATCCGGACACCCCCTAGTCAGGACTCCCTTAGTAGCCCCTGAACCAAGCTTCAATGACGACGAGTCCGGCGCGCATATTGTCTTCGGCATTGCAAGGCGGGTTCCTCCTCCGAATAATTCATAGAAGATTGTGAACACCTGGATAGTGTCCGGCTCTGCAAAATAAATTCCACATGCCACCGTAGAGAGAATAATATTTACACAAGTTCAATCTGCTGACGTATTTCGTGGCGTGACGTCACACCACAACCAAGCCTTTACGAATTGTTTTTATTATACCACCTCAGCGCGTTTAGCAAAGCGGTTTCCTTGGCATGTATTGTCGAAGCAGAGATCGTGTTCCCCTTATTCCGGGATTCCCATCAATACGGACGTGGGTAACCCAACCGCGCCCGCTGCCACACCCCCTCTATCGAAGGCGAGTTCCAAACGGTCACGGGGACGGCTCTTGGTATTCTTCCTCTTTATAATGAGACCAAGGCCCGTTCCTTTTCTTCAATCCTCAATCGAATCCGCCCTCGCCCCAAGTTCCAACACCCAGAGCTCCAGATTTGGGCACTTCGGACCTTTGATAATGTCAGGCTCCGACCTACAGGGCCGGTGGATGCCCTCCTCCGTCACGGAAGAGGACGTGCTGAAGCTGAGGGAAGCCAGGTACCTAACCTATGAGATTTCGCATAGGTTGCCTGCCCAAGGGCAAGTCATTCCCACTCCCGAGCCTGGCGAGACTGTCGTGTTCGTGTCTCACCTCCGTCGGGGTTTAGGCTTCCCGATGGATCCCTTCGTAAGGGGGCTCATGTTTTATTATGGGATGGAATTCCACGACTTGGCTCCGGAGTCCATCCTCCACATCTCATCCTTCATTGTCGTCTGCGAAGCCTTCCTCCGCACTACCCCTCACTTCGGTTTGTGGCTCAAAACCTTCAACGTGGAGCCGAAGATGATTGAGGGGTGTCAGGCAGAGTGTGGTGGGGTGGTCATAAGCAAGAGGGCCGACGCTCCATGGCCCGAGGGCGCTTTTCAGGAGGAGCTCGGCTTGTGGCAACAGGAGTGGTTCGATATCACCGCTCCCAGGGGCAGCAGGCAGAGGCCGCCGCCCGCCTTTCGCTCGGGTCCCCCACAATGGCTGACGTCATGGGTCAACCAGGGGCTTGACTGGGGGCCATCCAAGGACGTACCCCTACTGCAGGGCCGGATTCGAGACCTCCTAGAGAGGGAGATCAATCTGGTCGTGGTGACGCAGGTTATGCTGATTCAGCATCTTCTGCCCTGCAAACGTCGCCCCCTCCGCCTGTGGGAATTCAATCCGGAGGGACCACGAGCTCTTCAGCACTTCATGGGTACGACACCCGTGGAGATGTACAAACTGTTCTTCGGATCACAAGAGATGTGTCCGGACTTGACCGAGGACGCCGGCCTAAGCTGCAATCACCCGGATACTCAAGTAAGTAGCCCTGTGTCCGGACATATCGCCCGTTCATTTATTATGAATTTGCCTTTTAACCAGCTATCCCTTGAATAGGAGTGGATAGCGCAAGCAAAGCTGATACGGTGTCCGGCCCCCTCCCTGAGACCACGCCGGATCCCATGTTGGTCAAGATGCTGGAGGTTGCGCCTTCCGAAGAGGGCGAAGGGGAAAACAGAGAGACCACCGCCTCCACTAAGGAGGCTTTCAAGAAAGGGGGGATCGAGAATCCCTCCTTCCAGGGGGAGAAGAGGACCGCTTCCAAAGATCCGGAGGCTAAGGCCTCAAAGCGGGGGAAGAAATATTCATCAGAGGGTCCTGTGCCAGGAGAGGCCTCGGCCGCACTATCTCCCTAAAGGAATCAGCCCTCTAGCGAGCCTTAAGTAGAAAAAAGGGGAGTTTTGTAATAAGGGACATCCCTATTTTTGCTTCTGAGGATAACTGAAGTTTTTACCTCGTAGTTCGGATCTCCGCCCTTCTCAACTGAGCTTATCTTCGGGGGACCTTCGTCTGGAGATGATGGAGAGCGAGACGCCTCCATCTGCCGCACCATCAGGCGCGGCGGACGACCCCGAGGTGTCGTCACGGAGGGTCTCCCGAGTCCGGCAGGGCCGGAGAGTTCGGCACCAACTGGTGTACGGCCGGGGGAGCTGAAGGATCTGCTCGAGAGGGCGTCTATCTCAGAAGATCACCGTACATTAATGGGTATGGTGATTGAAAGAATTTCATCCGCTGAGAGCGGGATGCATGATGCCGTCAGAAGTTTACTGGCGGGGTTTGAGGTATGTAAAAATGACATGCCTTTTGACAGTTTTGCACATAGAGTGCGCCCTGTATAGCTAGTAGCCCCTAAGACTCGGTGCGTTGTCAGAAGTGACGGCGTGCCGAGGATCATAATCTCAGTGTTAATATGTCGTCGTTCCTATTCAGGGGGCGGAGCGTTCGGTGGCTAGCCGGACTGATAGAGTTGCCGAACTGAAGCGGCAACTGGACGTTGCGGATGCGGACATCGCGCTGGTCAATAAGCGACTTGACGAGTCACAAGGTGGGTGGTTTCTCCGTGGTCACCTGGTAAGGGAGCTTATGCCCACGCCTTACAACATGTATGCTTGGTGCAGATGGTGCCACTACGATGGAGGGCCTTCGGGCAGAGTTTGCTCGAGCCAAGGAGCAAGCCAGAAGGAGTGATGCGGCTGCCTCGAAGGCAGCCGAGGATCTAAAAGCCGAAAAGGCTGCTCACTGCCGAAGCAGGGAGGAGATGGCCGGAATGGCCGTGAAGCTAAAAGATGTTACCGACCGCTATGAGTTCTTGAAAGAGAACACTAAGCGGAGCAAGAGGACTTGAAGAAGGCCACCGCCGAAGCCAAGGATGCCCGTTCTGCAATGAGGGCTATAAAGGAGGAGCTGCGTCAGGCTGGAGACATTGCGGCTGGAAAGCCCTTTCTGCTGCGTAGGAAGTTCGCGGATCAGAAGTATGCTCAGTTGGGCCAGCTGTGGGGTGTGGAGGATCCTTATCTGGATTTGACGGTGAGTGCGGCGGATGCAGTCGTGCACCTCCGAAGCCAAAAGGATCATGAAATGGAAGCGCTTTTTTGGTCGCAATTCCATAGTCCGGAGCGTCCACTCCCACTGACCGACCGGTTGGCTGAATGGGCTGAGCTGAATAGATTGTACGGATTAGCCATGACGGATGTGGTGGCTCATCTGTGGCCGGAAAGGCCCAAGCCGAAGAGTTATTTTGGCTTATTGCAGCAATTTCTTGGGGCGGTGCCGCATATCAAGGCGATGAAGCGGTCGGCATGCATAGAGGGTGCACGGATGGCTCTCGACCATGTCAAGACATACTGGGCGGAGATGGATGCCACCGATGTTGCAACCCGGGGTTCGGACAAAAGTCGATTGCCCGCCGAGCACTATTTTGAGGAAGTCCTGCAGGGCGCTCATTTAATAGAGTCGCGGTGCTCGAAAAACGTTATGTTCAAATGACATGTATGATTTGTAAAACCGTATTTATAATATAAGGACTTTTTATACTTGTGCGTTCAAGTATTGAAACTTCTCCTGTGAGGCCGTTAATATATATGTATATATAACCTAAAAGATGGCAGTCTTCGGCTTCAGACCCCACACACATAGTGCGGGGGTGTTTGCAAAGAAGCGCATTTTCACACTTAATCCAACGTCTTGGTCCTGTGAAGGAGGTGGTAGCGTAGCAAACTAGGCAACCGGACTATAATGCTTTATCACTTTCACTTAGCCATAGGAGTTCGAAGGTGGGGCTACGACATAGCCCCTAGGGGCACCGCGCTCTCCGAATTCGGGGCGCGTGTGTGCCTAACCGGGAAGCGGTCCTTCGTCAAAGCGGAGGAATTCTAAACATTCCGGGAGTCGATCGAGTGGTTGACCAGTCTCTCGCTATATCATGGCAGTCAGATTTCGGCTTTCTCTACTGAGGTGCTCGCCCGACCGAACCGGGGCACAATCGCAGTAGTTCTCCTGGTGCCACGTTAGCCGATGATACGGAACGTAAGGCAGAAAAACACAGGAGCCGGGCAAACCCAACATTTGACCAAAGACATGATTCGGAGCTGATGCATGTAAGGCCTAACTCGAGACGCCGAACACTCCCTAAGGTATTTGGACTTGATGATAGTGGGCAGAACAATGCCCTAAGCCCCTAGTGTCCAGGTACGGGCAAGAACTTCTGACGCGGCCGATGCCAAAACGCCAGATTCCTCGTCGGTTATAGTAGAAAAACCGGGGGATGTGTATCAACAAGAGACAGTAAAAAAGGTTTACGCAGGGTCTTAATCTGAAAAGAATCCTTGCAACGGGTCCCTGCTGCACGTCTGCGCCCGTGTCTCCGTTGTGCTGTATCCTGGACGGGTGTAGCACGTGGCTCATCTGTAAAAGAGAAGAACTTAGTTTTGAAAGAATATCGTGCAAAAATGTATTTAAAACAGAGTGTGATTCGGAAGATAGAGTTGAGCTTTATTGGCTCTCAATGTTCATGCGTGCAGCCCCTTGTGAAGAGGTGTGCGGCTAGGGAGCCCCTTGTTTATTTATACCGGACTCGCCTAACCGTGTCCAGGGTCTAAATGACCTGCTTTAAGGGGCTTTGATCAGCAAGGCCGGGTTATTGTGTGGCTATCAAAGTAGTCTCACGTTTTACGTGGTCGAGGAGCACTCGAAGTTACCCTTTAATGAGATTATGCCGCATGGACCGGGCATTTTAAGTGTAAGAGACGCGTAATGCGGTATCGCGTTAAAGCGGGCGAAAGCTTCTTGTCCCAGTAGTGCTTGATGGCTACTTTTAAATGGGGCGATATGGAAGATTAGCTTTTCGCGACGGAAGTTGTCGGATGAACCGAACACAACCTCTAGTAGTACAGAGCCTGTACAATTGGCATAAAGACCTAGCGTCACTCCTTTAAAGGAGGTGCGGCTATGGCGAATTTTGGTAGGGTCTATCCCCATTCTACGGATGGTGTCCTGATATAGCAGGTTTATATCACTGCCGCCGTCCATTCGGACTTGTGTAAATTGTAGTCCGTCGATTATAGGATCCAATATCAAGGCAGTCCATCCTGCGTTTCGAATACTTCTGGAGTAATCCAGGTGGTCGAAGGTAATTGGTTTTGACATCCAATCTCGGGATTCCGCTGGGGTGGACCGTGCGACGCGTACTTTAGCGGGCGCCGCACTATTGTTCCGTGTTATCACATGAAGTGAGTTCACTGTTTTGACTTCTGGTGGGAAAGTCTTTTGTTTTCCGGCGCTCTGCTTGTGGGGTTCGTCGTCTTCGCTTGGTGTGTCGAGCCCCTTGTGTTCGGTGTTGAGTCGGCCGGACTGTTTGAAGACCCAACATTCTCGGTGGGTATGGTTTGCAGGCTTCCCGGGGGTACTGTGGATTTGACATATCCTATCCAAAATTTTGTTTAGGTTGGATAGTTCGTCACTGTTGTTCTTAAGAGGCAGTGTTTTGTTGTTCGGCCGAGAGCTTTTGAACCCGGCGTTGACTGTCGTGCTCTTTGGGCCATTTTCTTTATTTCGACGCTGATCTTTTCTGCATCGTGATTTCCCATTTCCATCTCTGACCTCGGATGTACTCGGGTCGCTGGTGCTGCATCTTGCCAGCCAGCTATCTTCCCCTGCGCAAAAGCGGGTCATGAGGCTTGTCAGTGCGGCCATTGTTCTTGGTTTTTCCTGGCCGAGGTGTCTGGCGAGCCATTCATCTCGGATGTTATGTTTGAAGGATGCTAAGGCTTCGGCGTCCGGACAGTCGACTATTTGGTTCTTTTTGGTGAGGAACCTGTTCCAGAATTTGCGTGCTGACTCTCCGGGCTGTTGAGTTATATGACTTAAATCGTCTGCATCTGGAGGGCGGACATAAGTCCCCTGAAAATTTGCTCGAAACGCATCCTCGAGCTCTTCCCAACTTCCAATAGTATTTTCTGGGAGGCTTTTCAGCAAATGTCGAGCTGGCCCTTTGAGCTTGAGGGGTAGGTATTTTATGGCATGGAGGTCATCTCCTCTAGCCATGTGTATGTGTAGGATGTAATCCTCAATCCAGACTCCGGAGTCTGTTGTTCCGTCGTATGCCTCTATGTTTACGTGCTTGAATCCCCCTGGAAATTCATGATCCAGTACCTCATCGGTGAAACATAGTGGGTGTGCGGCACCCCTATATTTAGGTGTGTCATTGTCTTCGAACACTCGGCGTGTTGTGTTGCTTCCTGGAGCCTTCTTTGGCCCATAGATGGACCTGACCGGGTCGTCCTTTTTGTTAGGATCCTTACGTGGATCGTGTGCCGTCTTGTGTGTGGCGCCGCTTGCCGCTCTTAGCCTGTCATCTGGTCGTCCATCCGGCCAGGCGGACTTTTTGTTGTTTGACTGTGGGGGCTCTACGGCCTCCTCGTCAAATTCGGGTAACAGCTTGCGCTTTGGGTAGCTCTTTGCTTGGTGACCATCACCGTATTTATCTCCGGTCTTGAGTAATTTGCTCCATCTTGTTCTGAGTATGGCTTCCGCTGTTTTGAGCTTCCGCTTCTGCTTCTTCAAGCTTCTTGCAGTGGTGACGAGCCTTTTGTGAAGGTTCTTATGCTCCGGTGATGTGTCCGGCGTGAGATCGTCTGGACTGTTATTTTTGCCGGGGATGGGTTGCTCGTCCAATTCATCCTGTTCGGATGGTTGCTTGGTGGCGTGTTCGTCGTCCACTGGTTCGCCCTGCTCTATGGCTGGGTCAGTATGGGTGATGTTGTTGTCGAGGCAGGACATCGGGCGGCGCTTGCGTCGTCGTTTTGCTTGTTTTTCGGGGAATTATCCTTCGCCGCATCCCGTTGTTCCTCGTTATCACTTCCTTTTGGTGTATCCACCATATATACGTCGTGAGTTGAGGTGGCTTTCTAGTGCCCAGCAGGCACTGGTTCTTCGTCGTCTCCGGCATCGTCTTCCATACCGTCGATGTCTTCGGAGTCGTAGTCTAGCATGTCGGTTAGATCATCGACAGTGGCCGCAAAGTGGGTGGTGGGTGGGTTTTGAATTTCTTCGTCGTCCACATCCCAACCGTCCTGACCGCCGTCCGGCCAGTGCTCTCCTGATAACGAGAGATATTTCAGCGAATTCAGGATGTCGCCGAAAGGTGAATGTTGAAAGATGTCCGCAGCGGTGAACTCCATGATCGGCGCCCAATCGGATTCGACTGGAGGGGCGCGGGAGGTTCGGAGTCCGGCAAGGAGTCCGTCACCTCGGAGTCACGAGCTTCACAAGGGACAAGGTCAGTATTCGGCTCCATCGCCATAGATGTTGCAACCCCCGAGGTGGTGTCTAGCCACCCGTCCTCGATCTGCGCAGCCAGCTCCGAATTGAGGATCGGAGCGGACTCATGTGCGGCCTCCAGGGCACTGTCCGGTAGCAGAGCTAAATCATGCTCATCGCGACAGTGCGGCGCGCTCGGCTGTGGCTCGAATCCATCGAAGATCAAGTCTCCGCGGATGTCAGCCGTGAAGTTTAGACTTCCAAATCTGACCTAACGGCAAGGGGCGTAGCTTTTGATCTGCTCCAGATGGCCAAGCGAATTGGCCCGCAGTGCAAAGCCGCCGAATACGAAGATCTATCCACAGAGAAAAGTCTCACCCAGGACTGCGTCGTTGTTGATGATCGAAGGAGCCATCGAGCCTATTGGGGACGACACAGAGGAACTCTCAATGAAAGCACCAATGTCGGTGTCAAAACTGGCGGATCTCGGGTAGGGGGTCCCGAACTGTGCGTCTAGGCGGATGGTAACAGGAGACAAGGGACACGATGTTTTTACCCAGGTTCGGGCCCTCTCGATGGAGGTAAAACCCTACTCTTGCTTGATTGATATTGATGATATGGGTAGTACAAGGGTGGATCTACCACGAGATCAAGGAGGCTAAACCCTAGAAGCTAGCCTATGGTATGATTGTTGTTATTGTTGTTGTGTCCTACGGACTAAAACCCTCCGGTTTATATAGACACCGGAGAGGGCTAGGGTTACACAGAGTCGGTTACAATGGTAGGAGATCTACATATCCGTATCGCCAAGCTTGCCTTCCACGCCAAGGAAAGTCCCATCCGGACACGGGATGAAGTCTTCAATCTTGTATCTTCATAGTCTTGGAGTCCGGCCGATGATGATAGTTCGGCTATCCGGACACCCCCTAGTCCAGGACTCCCTCAGTCACTGCCGCCTCCATCATGGGGTCGGCAGAGACGTCTGCCACTACTCGGCGGATTGACCCCGCCACCGACCTCCGGGAGGCGACGGAGTGGAACGCGCAGGAGAAGCGCAATGAGGAAGAAGCCACCCGCCTGGAGAAGGCGGAGGCCGAGAAAGCGGCGGCCTCCGCCCAGAAGAAGCTGGATGAGGCCGAAGCCGCCATCACGGCAAAGCAGCGAGCCGAGGAGACCGCGCACCGCAAATCGGCGTTGCTCGTCATCCCGCTGAGCTTCACGCCGCCGCCCTCGGAGTTCACGGGGCAGACTGGGGAAGCCGGTGGCGAGAACCCCATCATGGAGAGGGAAAGCGGCGAGGCCTCCATGTCGGACACGGCCATGCCACCACCGCCGCCTCCGCCGCCGTCTGGGAGAGCGCATGGTAAACAGCCGTTGGACCCGCCGGTGCCGCCGACTGAAGACGAGGCCGTGGCGAGGCTGCTCCTTCAAGTCGCCTCGCCAGTGCGCCGCCGCCTTGAGAAGGCGACTTCGGCGCCACGCCCCATGGAGACCGGCGTCGCCAGCTCGGCCATCCCAGACGCCGAGGCGACGAGCGTCGCACCGTTGGGTGGGTGCGAGGAGGTGGCACAGGCCCGCTGAACCAGGCGCTTCTGGATGTCCAGGCGAAACTGCAGGCCAAGGGCGACACCATCCAGAACTGCACCAAGGCGCATCTAGCGTCGCGAGCAGCCGTCCGGGTATGCTTTCTTCTTTTGACTTTGTTTTTCTTGTTCTTCTCTGTGGGGGCGCGCCAGCGCACCCACTGGGTGTAGTCCCCGAGTTTCAGGCCGGCTGCTGAGCAGGCGGCCCGAAACTCCATCTGGTGAGCTTCAAATATTTGCCTTTGTCTAAAATACTTATCACAGGAGTATCACAACCTCCGCGTCACTGCCTTCAACCGCAATGTTGAGGAGCTGGGCAAGCGGACTGCCGACTTGTCGGAGAGCCGGAGTGAGTCCTCCTTCTTCGCGGGGGCGCGCTGGCGCACTCGCGGGCTGTAGTCCCCGAGATTCGAGCCGACTACTGAGCAGTCGGGTTGGATCTTCCTGGTGACCTTCTTTGTTGACGACTTAACGTCCTTTTTCTTTTTATTCTTCAGAGGCCAACGCCACTCTTCAGCAGCAGCTGGGCGAGGCCAACACCGCCTTGCGTGCCAAGGGGGAGGAGTGCAACAAGCTCGCCGCAGAGCGTGACCTGCTGGCTGCGCAGCTAGCAAAGCAAAGGGAGCTGCTTAAGAAGGTGCGGGATGAGGCAGAGAAGAAAGAGACTGCTCTCCTGGCCGAGTTCGAAAGCGAGCGCTCCTCCTGGACCGACAAGGAGGCACTGCTGACCTCCGGCTTCCATGAGATTGAGGACATCATCGATGGTGAGTTTCTTTACTTTCTTTCTTTGAGCCGCTGACTATAGGTCGAGCTGGCTCCTGATTTTTTGGCTTGCTTCTTTTTCGTCTTGGCAGACTTCTTCCCTGGCCACACGCAGGCGGCCACTCAAGCCATCGAGGCTGATCGCGAGGCGCGGAGGGCAAATAGTGAGGAAATTTCTGCCAACGCCCCCCGGACCCTTGATGAGCAGCTTCTGAGCATCGAGGCTCGTCTGCGACCGGCCCATCGGATGCTGCGCCGGCTTCAACATGTCGGCGCCCAGGCGATTGCTGCCCTGTGGCCAGACATGCCGGTTCGGCGCACCCCCAGTCGGACTGCTGACTGGCTGGAGGTCGCGGTTGGCCGTCTTGAGGCCTGGAAGGGTTCCTCGGCCCGGGCCGGAGCGCGCCGGGCCTTGGAATTCGTCAAGGCATGGTATCCAAGGCTGGACCTGGACCAGCTGGCCATGTTCCGGTCAGAGGCCCAGGCGGAGTTGCTAGCCGTGGAAAACGCCCTCGTCGGGCGTGCGGCGGCGATCGCCGACTACACAGACACCAGCATCTTCGTCCTTGAGCGGGCTGAAGACGGTGGGGAGGCGCCGCCGGAGTGGTTCGGGATGAACCCAGATTATGATGAGGATTCGGCGGAGGTGATCGGTTCCAGTGCCGAGGAGGAAGGCGAGGCGGAGGATGGGGGCGAGATGGAGGCGCTAGAAGACGGAGCGGGCGGCCAGCCTCAGCTCGACCGCGCCTCCAGCAATGAGCCGAGCCCGACCGAGCCGGCTACCGCCGGAGACGATCAAGCCGAGACTGCCCAGCCGGCCGCCCCGGCGCCTGACACCGCCGTCTCTTCCGACCCTCCGAACCCGTCTGCCGCTTCCTAGGCTGCCGTCTTGCCTTTATTTTACCTGCTTTAGTAGTCTTTGAAGAACTTGTTAATTCGCACAATTCCACCTGCGGGGTGTATTTTGAACTTCTGCTTGGAGATTCGGCCAAGGGCCTATGTTATGTAAATATTTATCCGAATTCCATCTTTCCTTGCTTGTTTCTCCTTTGGCCTTTTCCTTTGCCGCCTTCCCTTAGTCGCCGCCTTGTCAGTCGGACAACCGCTCTGCGGACTGCCGCTGGATCAAATGCTTGGCTACTTTTGGGAAGGCAAGTACTTAGCCGTTTTTTGGAGTCTGTTTAACAAGTTGGATAGAAAGCGGCAAGCCGACTACTCAAGAGTCAGCTTTGCATAGGGAGGCTGGAAGCCGGCTTAAGCTATGTTTATGCTTTGAGTCCTTAGCCATTTTTCATGTGGGCGCCCATTCTTCCTTACTCCTGCCCACCAAACAGTCGCTCTGCGAACTGCGGCTTCTGACAGGAGACGGCTTAGGCACCACACACTACTTGTCCGACTGCAGGAAGCATTTCATAGCGCAAGGCAGCGAGTCCCCGGGCCGACTAGTCGAACCCAGTGCCAAGCGGCATAACAAAAAGTAGCATACTCGAAGGCATAATTCTTATCATATAGATAACAAAAAAGGGGGCAGTCCCCGAGCTCGTCTCGGGGGGCCCGAAGTCTTGGTACTTTAATACAAAGGGTAGCGTGGTACATACTGCATCAACTGTAAAATTTTCGGAGAAGATTTGCATTCCATGGTCGTTCCGTCTCTTTACCAAAGTCGTCCCTCTTGCGTGCTCGGGGCTTCTGAGCGTCGATCAGGTAATAGGAGTCATTGCCCAGCACTTTGCTGATGATGAAGGGGCCTTCCCAAGGTGCTGACAGCTTGTGCTGGCCGGCTGTTCGCTGGATCAATCGGAGCACAAGGTCGCCCTCTTGGAAAGATCTCGGCCTGACCTTCCTGTTGTAGTAGCGGCACAGGCTCTACTGGTAGATGCTGGACCAGCTGAGTGCCAACAGCCGGCCCTCTTCCAGCAGATCGACACCGTCTTGACGTGCTTCTTCTGCTTCCTCCTTGGTGTACATGGTGACTCGCGGGGAATCGAACTCTACGTCCGTTGGGATGACGGCTTCAGCACCGTAGACGAGGAAGAAAGGCGTGAAGCCGGTTGACTTGTTTGGAGTCGTGCACAGACTCCAGAGGACGGCTAGCAACTCATCAATCCAACAACCGGTCGAACGCTCCAGTGGTTCGACCAGTCGAGGCTTGATGCCAGACAGGATGAGGCCGTTTGCTCGCTCCACCTGGCCGTTCGACTGCGGATGGGCAACGGACGCTAAGTCCAGTCGGATGCCCTGTGTCGTGCAGAAACGGGCCAAGGCGCCTTTGGCAAAATTTGTGCCATTGTCGGTGATGATGCTATGTGGTATGCCGTACCGAATCATGATTTCGGAGATGAAAGTCACTGCAGTCAGACCATTCAACTTCTTGATGGGCTTTGCTTCTATCCACTTGGTGAACTTGTCCACCGCGACAAGTAAGTGAGTTAGGCCACCTCGTGCTGTCTTGAATGGTCCCACCATGTCCAGGCCCCAAACCGCAAAGGGCCAGGCGATGGGGATAGTCTTGAGTGCGGAAGCCGACTGATGCGGCTTGGAGCGGAACTTCTGGCACCCCTTGCATTTTTGGACTAATTCATTGGCCTCTTCCAGGGCAGTTGGCCAGAAGAAACCGTGTCGAAAGGCTTTGGTGACGAGTGCTCGTGAGGCCGCATGGTGGCCGCACTCGCCTTGATAGATGTCTTTGAGAATTGCTTGGCCTTGCTCTGGCTCGACGCAACGCTGGTAGACACCAGTGACGCTGCGCCTGACCAGCTCTCTATTGACTATGGTGTAAGCTACCGCTCGGCGTTGTATTTGCCGAGCCAAGATTTCATCGGTTGGCAGCTCTTTGCTTACTAGGAACTTGAGGATGGGCTGGGCCCATGAGGGTGCTGCTATTTCTTGGACTGCCAGTACTGTGACTTGGACGAGGGCGGCTGGGCTGGGAGGCGGCGGGCTGGAGTCCGCGGCCGCTTGCTGGGTTGATGAAGTCCCCGGACCGACTGGTGTAGTCCCCGGGCCGAGCTCTGGAGTCTTCGGACTGGTCGCCGCAGTCCCCGGGCCGGGTTCTGAAGTCCCCAGGCCGGCTTCGACTGTGGCGTTCTTGGCGCCGTCTGTAATAATTCTCGTGCCGTCTGCTGGGGCTCTTGAGTCGGATCCGACTTCTTCGGGGGGAGTCAGCACAAAGATGGAGTCTGATTCTGGTGAAGGCTTGACAGACGGCTTGAGGAGGCGCTGAAGGGCGACGCCGGATGGTATTGCTTGGCGGGTGGAGCCGATTCGTGCCAGGGAGTCTGCTTGGTCGTTGTCATTTCTTGGCACATGCAGGAACTCGCACCCCTTGAAATATCCGCTGAGTTGCTATACAAGAAAATGGTAGCTCGCCATGTTTGCATCTTTGGCGTCCCAATCGCCAGATGACTGCTAGACCACTAAATCGGAGTCGCCATAGCACAGGATCCGGCGAATGCCGAGTTCTTTGGCAAGCCGGAGCCCTTGAATGAGTGCCTCGTATTCGGCGACATTGTTGGAGGCGGAGAAATGGATATGCAGTGCATATTTGAGCTTGTCGCCTTTAGGGAAAGTGAGGACAACGCCGGCTCCCAAGCCGGTGCGCATCTTGGAGCCATCGAAATGCATCCGGCAATGGGTGGAGTCAGGCGCTGGTGGCAGGTACTGGGTCTCGGCCCAGTCGACGAGGAAGTCGGCCAGTGCTTGCGACTTGATGGTGGTGCGGGGCTGGTAGTAGATGGTGTAGGGAGCCAGCTCTATGGCCCATTTGGCCACTCGGCCAGAAGCATCTTGGCTTCCGATGATCTCGGCCAGCGGGGCTGTGCAAACCACAGTGATTGGATGCTCTTGAAAGTAAGGCTTCAACTTCTTGGCGGCAAAGTGCACGCCGTAGCACATCTTCTGGTAGTGGGGGTAGTTTTGCTTGGAGGTCGACAGTACTTCGCTCAGGTAATACACCGGTCTCTGGACAGGTAGTGCCTTGCCTTCCTCCTTGCACTCAACTACAATGACTGTGCTGACTACCCGGCTGGTGGCGGCAATGTACAGGAGCATGGGCTCTTTAGGAGTCGGAGCCGCCAGCACAGGGGGAGTAGTCAACATCTTCTTCAACTGGAGAAAAGCTTCGTCCGCCTTGTGGTTCCACTCAAAAAAGGT
Source organism: Triticum aestivum (assembly GCF_018294505.1). Taxonomy (NCBI): domain Eukaryota; kingdom Viridiplantae; phylum Streptophyta; class Magnoliopsida; order Poales; family Poaceae; genus Triticum; species Triticum aestivum. Next base: position 79,933,975 of record NC_057795.1, on the reverse strand, counting down.
GGCCTTCTTCATTAGCTGGTATAAAGGGAGAGCTTTCTCGCCCAGCCGACTGATGAATCGGCTGATGGACGCCAAGCAGCCGGTGAACTTTTACACATCTAGCAGTCGACTGGGTACCTCCATCCTCTCAATGGCATTGATCTTTGCAGGGTTGCACTCTATGCCGCGTTCGGAGACCAGGAAGCCGAGGAGTTGGCCGGCTGGTACTCCGAAGACGCACTTCTCAGGGTTGAGCTTGATCTGGAATCGGCACAGGTTCTCAAAGGTTTCCTTGAGGTCTTCCATCAGTGTTCCACGCTTCTTCGTCTTCACCACCACATCGTCTACGTAGACGTGGGCGTTTCTGCCGAGTTGCTTGAGGAGGCACTTCTGCATGCAACGCTGAAAGGTGGCGTCGGTGTTCCTCAAGCCGAATGTCATGGTCAGGTAGCAGAAGGCCCCAAACGGCATGATGAAGGCGGTCTTCAGTCTGTCAGCCGGGTTCAGCTTGATCTGGTGATATCCTGAATATGCGTCCAAGAAGCTCAACAGCTCGCATCCGGCTGTGGAGTCTATCACCTGATCAATTCTTGGCAGAGCAAATGGGTCCTTGGGGCAAGCCTTGTTGAGGCTTGTGTAGTCAATACACATCCGCCACTGCTTGTTCTTCTTCAGCACCAGGACCGGGTTCGCTAACCATTCTGGAAAAAATACTTCCATAATGAAGCCGGCAGCTAGGAGTCAGGCTATCTCTTCTCCAACAACTCTTCTCTTCTCTTCTGACAAGCAGCGCAAGGGCTGCCTGACGGGCTTCACATTAGATCGGACATGTAACTTGTGCTCGGCGAATTCCGTCGGTACACCTGGCATGTCTTTAGGGGACCATGCAAAGATGTCCCGATTCTCATGGAGGAAATCAATGAGCTCGCCTTCCTATTTGCTGTCAAGGTTTGCACCTATGACAGCATACCTCTCTGGGTGCTCTGGGTCCAAGGGTATCTTCTTCGTTTCTTTGGCCGGCTTGAACGAACCCTCAGCTTCCGACTCCTTGGGGTTGGGCGATATCTCCGGCTGCTTGCCAGCCATCGCCACAACCCGATCAAGAAGCCGCTTCTCAGCTGCGATCACCAGGGACTCGGCCAGCCGACTGCCCTCAGCCGCGCAAGCGGACGACTTTCTGTAGTCGCCGACTATGGTCAGAATCCCCTTGGAACTCAGCATCTTCATCTTGAGGTAGGCGTAGTGGGGGACCGCCATGAACTTGGCCAAAGCGGGTCGGCCAAGCAACACATGGTACGGGCTTTCGAGGTCCACCACTTCAAACCAAACTGGCTCCCGACGGAAATGATGTTTATCTCCAAAGAGGACGTCTATCAGGATCTTGCCGATTGGTGAGCAGGAAAGGCAAGGAACAATGTCGTGGAACACAATCCGGCTGCTCTAAAGCTGTCTTTGCTTGATTCCTAACTTCTCCATGGTATCCTTATACATGATGTTGATGCTACTGCCTCCGTCTATCAGCACTCGCGAGAAGCGAGCGGCCCGCCTATCTGTGGCAAAGGTGGCACCCAAAACCAGGCGTAGGAGCCCAGACTCGGCATCACCTCTGGGTGATCAGCTCTGCTCCAACTGATAGGCTTCTCGGACCAGTGCATGAACTCTGGAGTATCTGATGCTACTGCATTCACCTCTTGCTGCTACAGCCGCCTGCTGCGTCGATCGTCAGCCATGCTGGTGAACACCACATAAGCTCCGTGCTCTTCCGGGTATTCATCTTGTACTGCGCCGACTGGCCTGGCAGCCGGCTGCTGGGGCGGCGATGGAGGCGGTGGCCCAGCAGGCGGGGGAGGAAGGAGGCCATCTCCCTTGGCGATCCTGGTGAGCCAATGGCACTTCCGGGTGGTACGGTTTGACGGCTTCGCGCCGCTGTGGAACTTGCAGGGACCATCTAGAGTCTGCTCGTTAGAGAAGGTCGGCAACCAGTTGGACTTGCTGCCTTTCTGTCGCTTGGTCGGAGGCTGCCCCTCCGGCTGTTGGTCTTCGACTGTCGCAACCTGCCGGCTGCTGGAAGCCGGCTGTGAGGCCTTGCGCTTGTGATCGTTCTGTTGTTGTCGCCGACTGGCGTCTCCAACCGGAGTTCTGGGAGCCTGAGGGGCCACTTTGCCGGTTGCACTAACTTGAATCTCCACCTTCATGGAGGAGTCGGCCGTGGCATACTTGTCTGCTATGATCAGCAGCTCGTCGAGGGTTTCCGGCTCGTCGCAGAGGAGCCTGTGCTTGAGGAGGGTGCCTTCTCTGCACCCGGCAATGAAGTACTCGATAGCCTGCACCTCGTGCACGCCCTCGCAGGAGTTCCGAAGCTCGGCCCAGCGCGTAAGGTAGTCGTGAGTTGACTCGTCGGGGCCTTGCACGCACAAGGAAAGCTGGCGAGGCTTGGGAGGTCGCTTGTACGTGCTCGTGAAGTTGCGGACGAAGGCTTCGGTGAAGTCGACCCAGCTGTTGATGCTGCGGGGCTTCAGGCTATCCAACCATGTCCGGGCCGTGCCCTGGAGCATGAGTGGAACATACTTTACGGCAACATGCTTGTTGACGTTCGCTATGTTGACGGTCGTGGAGTAGTCAACCAGCTAGTCTTCCGGCTTCACGGAGCCGGTGTATTTGGGCGTATCTCGGGGGAGCGTGAACCCTTTGGAAAAGGGCTCATCTCGGATGCGAGGTCCGAAACAGGGCGGACCCAACTCGTCTTGTTCTTCCAGCGCCAGGGATCGGTGGAGTCGGTTGATCCGATGGCGGGCGTCGTTCTCGCCGACTCCTTCGCGGCGACCAAGTCGGCCGCTGAGAGTCGGATGCTCGATTGGCGGCGGGGTGGGATATCTTTCCCCGAGAGGCGGAGGAGGAGGCGGGTCGCCTCGTCTCTCCACACCTCGAGGACCCTTCTACGTCGTGCTCGATGGTGATTCGTGTCTGGCTGCGGCTAGCAGCCGGCTCCTTCTCTTGTCTTGCATGGGCGCCACCCGCAGTCGGCGTACGTGATGTCGCGCCGTGCTCTCGGCGAGGGGGGCTTTCAGCTCGGACGCCGGCTTCATACCATGCTGCAGCCGCGTCGATGCGTCTGGTCATGTAGGGGAGCTCATCGGCTCCCAGTCCGTTGAGCTCGTCAACGATCGACTGAGCGGCTCGTAGATTCTCGAGGGGCGTGGCGTAGACCGGGCGATCCGCACCCAGCATGCTGGCGATGGCATCGCCGCGTTTTTTGACGGCGCCGACTCGGCTTGGCCCTTCTGGAGGCGGCGTGCCGAAGGTGGCTCGGTCGACTTCGCGCTGGTGAGCTTCCGTGAGGCATCTCATGGTGTTTATCTTCTGGCCCTCCGCGACGAGGGCAAGGCGGCGAGCCTCCAGCGCCTCGGCGTCGGCGTCGGCCGGGATGGGGACGGTCAAGTCTTGCAGCACCGCCTGCAGGGCGTCATGGGTGTTCTCGCCGGAGGCAGCTCCGTGGCTGATGACCAGCACCTCGGTGACGGTGCTGCCGCCATTGTCGGCTCGAGGGAGAGGGTCGTCGAAGACGATCACGTCGGCGGGGAAGGCGTCGAGTGATGCCGTGTCGGAATCGACAAGCATCGAGTCGGTGGAGCCGACCGACTCCAAGTCCGTGGTAGGCTCACCGGAGACATGGAGTTGGTCGAGGAGGCTGACGAGGCGGCTCTTGAGGCAGTCGGTGCCCGCGTTGGATGCAGGCTCGTCGGAGATGCAAACCTCGCCAAGGAGATCGGCGAGGCAACTTGTCGCACAGGCGTTGTCGACGGTTTGCAGCGCGTCGGGGCAAGCGCCATCGGGCGTGCCGGGCTGGCTATGCTCGCGGGGGAGGAAGAGGTTCCCGTCCAGAGCAGGTCTCCGGACGACGGTGCACCATGCCCCACGGTGGGCGCCAAATGTCGGGGATTGGGTGCAACATATGCCAAGGGATGGCTTATCATGGTGGGGGCGAGTAGAACGTCGCCGGTGCCTGGAAACGGGATGAGGCGAAGACATACACGCCGGCGGATCTTACCCAGCTTCAGGCTCTCTGAGGAGATAACACCCCTGCTGCTACTCTGCGGGGTCTCCGCATGATCACTATGGCAAATTGGGTACAAGGTTGCTCCTTGAGCTGTTTCCTGGAGGTAGGAGAAGGCAAGGCTAGCTCCCTCCTTCCTATATGATCTGGTCTAGTGCTAATGGATTCCAACCCTTTGCATGGGTGCCCTGGGGGGTTTATATAGGCCTACCCACAGGGGTACAATGGTAATCCGGCTAGGCGCGGGTCCCAGCCGTCTGTCTCTCAGGCCGTCGTCTTCTCCGCCGACTGGTGGGGCCCGCCTACTGGTGGCTCCCGCCGACTGGCCCGGTACGGAGCCGACAGGCCGTGTCCGCTGCTCGCGGGTCTTGCCGACCGCGGATTACTGTAGCCGTGCTTCTAATGACGCTGGCTTGGTCATGGGGTCATGGCGATAGTGCCGTCGCCTGTCAGGCGATCACTGTCGCCATTCCCCGTCTTGTCTGGTTAATGGCACGTGGGGCCCGTGGGAGAGGCCAGCCAACTCCCAACGAGTCCGTCTTGTGGCACTTTCGCCGTCTTCTGTACTCCCGCCGACTGGTGGGACCCGTCGTCTCCGGGTCGTACAGACAGGCCATCGTGGGCACAGGGCTCCGCCCACGGGGGCTGATGTCAGGGCTGGCATGGCAACAGCGCCGCGTCGGATGGAGATCTTCGTTGATACGGCGCACTGTGGCCATGCCTGCCCTTCGTAAACGGGGCAGGGATGGGCCGCGCGGCGGCCGTACCCTGTCCCGTCCGTCATTGCGAAGGCAGGAAGTGGTCGGAGTCGCGGGCCGACTCCCCATAGCCGGCTTCTCTGGAAGCTGCCAGTTAGGAGTCGGGTTATCTCGAAGTCTCCCCTAGGACTCGGCCGTGAGGGGCAGTCGGCGGCCTTGCCATCGACTCTCAGAAAGCGGCTCTTCATCTTGGGGTCTTGAGGGGCGCAGCTTGTCCCGATGTCTTGAAAGGTTCAGGGGCTCGGGTTAGCCTACCCGTGGCCCATTACTCCGACAGTTGTGTAAGTCACCTTACAAAAACCAAATAATCCCAAAACACTTAGGCACGGTGCACTAACTCCCTCCTTGTTTCTTATTTCATGACATAACAACCAATGAGAGATGTGGGCCGTGCATGCTTTCAATGACTTGAGACTACCGAACATGACATGCAGTGTTTAGTTCATTGCATGTAATCCTATTAGTACTCTAGTTAGCAAAAAAACACTAAGTTCTCTCGCCGATAGAAATAAAACACCATGTATTTATTTACAGAGGGAGTAGTACATTTTTTGTGACATGCATTACTAGATATTGCTAGTCAAATACTAAAATCCAGATGGACGTGGTAGTACTCCTAAATCCAGACGGTGGTGCTACTAGTATTAGTAGTAGTACTACCAATGTAGTAGTAGGAGTACTAGCACTATACTACCCGTTGGTCAAATTATTACGTGCTGCTCCTCACAGTGAAGTGACAAGACCCTGCGGCGGAGATGACACCTGAGTATAGGCGTCGTGTTCGGCATACCATAGTCAGCCTCATCATCTGCAGTCACTATCATCATGGCTGTAGAGCTAGCCTGCTTACAACTAGCCCTGTTCGACATAATTTCCTGTGCGTAGATGCCCGTGCATTGCACGGAACACCAAGATTGGGGGTGGGCGGCGCCGGCAGCGGCCATCACGCCAGATTTTTCCACGGCCGTCTAGATGTGGTGGGGAGGAGATAAGCCTGATTGTGAGACAAGGAGTTGTTTGTAAATAGGGAACAAGTGCGGGCATCTTTTTGCAAAAATGGAGAAGCTTGGTTCGTATGCGTCAGATCTAGATACGACGGCTATTGGTGAAAGATGGGAGGCACAACATCATCACCAACTCAGGACCTGTTTGATTCGCTGGATTTTGAAAATGCAGGAATAGTACACGACAATATTACAAGTTTCAAACTGATATTACAAATGTTAGGAGTAATGCTACACCTACAAAGAGGGAATTACTAGGAAGTTTACGTAAGAACTTCCGTTACTTTAGGTGGATGCAGCATTATTGTACAAACTAAAATCCACCGCCCTGACAAGTCACTAATGGGCAAATAATTTTTTGAGTCTCTGGCCACTTGATGTTTCAAAAAGAAATTCAGCTTCTGCGGAGACTTTGTCATTTAGGCTTAGACGCTTGCGGTGATCAGCACACTATTCATTGTTGCGCCAGAGAACGCAAAACCTCATTACCTTGAGCACACTTGCCTCGAGAACAAAGAACCTAGCCAATTTAATCTCAGATGTGCTGCCTCGGTAGTCCATCAAATCAATTTCTTTAAGATGGAGATCAAGGCATTCGATGAGATTGTTATAGTGCAGCACATTTTTCACTTTCGGGTCCTTTTTTATCTGCAAAAGAAGGGAACATATTAGAGCAGCTGGCTGTATAAGATTTCCGTGTCATCAAGAGGTACCAATATCATTCGCTCATGCGATAGGGTTGGCTGGCTAGTGATATTTTTTCACTCTCTCTCTCTCTCTCTCTGTTTCCTCTCATTTAACTAGGAGCATGTGAAAAGCTTGGGCATTTGTTGCATTCCACTATGTGGCCGATGCCATATATCACAAAAGTATGCCACATAATACGCATCGATGTAAAGGAGAATGAGTAAGTGTGCAAAAAGAGTATGTGTGTGAAAGAGAAAGTGACAACAAATGATAAATTAGAGAGAGAGTATGTTTTTTCGTTTCTTATGTGAACATATCATGCATGCATCTCCGACATGGAAAAGCGAGGCGAGGAGATACACGAAGATAGCTAGTGTGTGATTGTTTGCAACGAAGAGAGACACCCCTATAGCACATGTCCAATAGAGGTCTGGCCAACAAGGAACAAAGGTCGAGAGGGACACATGGATGGCATGGACGCATGGGGAGGGAGAGAGGGTGTGTTTGTGATAGAGAGATCCCCTCGAGATCGTGAGGGGACTATATGGGTGGGAGATCGAGGGAGTGCGTGCGTGATAGAAAGATGCCCCGAGAGAAATCGAGATAGACCATGCACATGTTTGTGATGGAGACTAAGATTAGCTAGTCATATACATATAGGGGGGACTGCGTGTGCCTACAATTGAGTGAGAGACCATCATACTTGGCTAGCTGGGCATGAGATTGTGTGTGTGTGTGTGTGTGCATGTGAGATGGAGAGAGAACGAGGGAGAGAGATAGAGTTTTAGATGGGCCTATCGAGTGCGAGTGAGATATGCATGTGTATGTGTAACCCAGGTGGATGGAGAGTTTGAGAGAGGGGGGAAGAGCTCTGAGACGATAGAGTGGTGCGTGAGAGAGTTACGGGCAAAGAGCCGAGGAATTTGTGTGCGTACGATGAGTGCACCCAAGATATCGAGCTTGGACTAGCTAGAGTATCATACATAGTGTGCGAGAGAGACCTATAGATGGTGTATATATGCATGCGAACTAGAAAGATGCCCCCCCCCACACACACACACAAAGAGAGAGAGAGAGATGGAGAGAAAGGGAGAGGGACCAACAAGGTTTTTGTGTCGGATGCGTGCGATAGAATTGAAGATTGTCAGAGAGAGAGAGAGAGAGAGAGAGAGAGAGAGAGAGAGAGAGAACAGGAGTCCGGGAGAGGGGGGAGGTCGCGTTTTATGCATCAAAGACTGATATAAACCATGTTTCGATACAAACTTGCATTCAAATATTTAAATTGGAGAACATGTTGTCTGCAATCCACACATGAACGGATATATGCGTATATCAAACAAGTTCATTAATTTGACTTTCAACATGTTCATGGAGTACTATAATACTGTACAACATGCTACTCGATTGAGGTGTTCAATTTTGGATTTAGTTCACTATTTTGACCTACTGAACGAGCTATTTCATTTAATCGAGATATTTCATTTTGGGTCTGATTCGCATTTTGAGTGGGTCAACTATTTGTCATATAGTAAATCGCTAGCAACGAGCATGTAAAAACACATTACTCCCGAGCGTCATCTCTCCATCTAAAAGAGAAATGGCAAGCTAATATTTCAAAATTTGATTCAAATCGTCTTGGTAAGGTAGACGTGGATGCTCGTTCTTCGAAAATTTGAACGAACCATTAAACATCCTCTCTGCTCGGTGGAATTCGCCCGAGCAAATAAATGGGAGACGTGAAATTACCGTCCTATGTGGGACATGCATCAATTGGCCCGTTGTACATCGAGGATAGGTTCGTAACTTTATCCAAGCGCGCCTTCTCCTCGGTCGAAATGACATGTGCCGAATAATTCATAAACCATGGTCGTCAAAACACGCTCTCCTCGCCCGAAATAGCTCGCGCCCACTATTTCAAAACACGCTCTCCTCGCCCAAAATCGCTCGCGCCCACTATAGTTCAAAACACGCCCTCCTCGCCCAAAATCGCTCCCGCTCACTATTTGGGTAGAAGCAAAGTTACTCTACTATTCTCGACCCTCAGTACACAGACCCAAACCGAGAAGCCTATAGGCAAGGGTAGAACTGTAACTCCCCCTCACATTTCAGACAAATGCGTCCGTAAGACATGGTTCCACTCCCCTCCCAATCCCCCCGCCCGCCCCCATTCATACCTCGTGGGCGCCAAATCACCTTCTCCCCGGGAAGCTCCCTTCTCCCGAGCCGCGAAATCTCAGCCCCACCTCCATGGCGCCCCCCACCGCACCAATTTCACAGCCGCCCTCCTCCATAATGTCGGAGGCGATGTCCATTTGCCGTCGTGCACTGGGCCATGTGCCTCTTACTCCGTGTTGCTGGTGCTGCCTCGATGACGGCCGCGTGAACCGTACCGGAGCCGATTCACCCCCGCCATTGTTCACCGCGCCGGAGCGGCTCCAACTTCGGATCCGTCCAGAGTCCTGGCGCTGCTTCCCCGTAGCCATCGACCGTCGCGACATCGCTATTTCCCTGCCGCCGGTCGCCACCGCAACCGCGCCGGCATCACCGACTCGGCAACTGGACCTGCCTACTTCACCATGCTGCCAGATAGGTCGCACCCTCATCTCAAATCACTTTATTTAGGCACCAGTTGTCTGAATTTTTATTTTGGGCCAATCGATTCCCAATGGGAAGCAGCACCCCTCGAGGTGGCGGAGCTCCTAGGCTGCCGGTTGGCTGGTGTCTAACGTAAGGGTGCGGGGCCGCAAGTTCACCGCGGAAGCAGCGCTTAGATGGCTATCTTTTAGAGTTGCGTGGGTTGAAGGTACTGCCGCCGCCGGATCTGGATGACGGGGAGTCTTTATGGATTGGCCCGGGGGCGGCGCAACCACGGCAGTGCGGTGGGGCGGGGAGCGGGGTTTTGGCCGGGGCCACGGACGGTGGAGGCAGGCTGCTCTGCTGTTGGTCGCTGGCTCTTCGGGGAAGATTTCAAACAGTGTCAGCCGAGAGGCACAAGACAGCCATCAAGCCATCCAGCATAGACCGGACAGTACCAAAATAAAATAAAATCGTGTGACCCCAATTTAGTCTTCAGTCAACAGACGTGTGACCACTCTCGTACCTTGCTGTTGATCTCTTAGTGTATTTCTTCAGATCAAAGAGATATGTCGTTCTTAACATTATGCATTATCTGCATCTTCAGACACACCGTCTTCTGACTCACCGCAACTGCTCCAACAAGGGAAGCATACACCAGAAGGGAGCTATAGTCCCCACTCAACAGTTCCCTGCATCGAATTTGCGTGCCGGACATGGACAGCCACAACAACTGCAGGGCCATCGACAAGTCAGCACATGACGCTCACTCCTATGAATGCACTAGTAGAAAAACACCTATTAGTCCCGATTGGTGAGGGCCTTTTGTCCCGGTTCATGAACCGGGACTAAAGGGTCGTTACTAATGCCCTAGACCTTTAGTCCCGGTTCTAACACGAACCGGGACAGATGGGCCTCCACGTGGCCGGTGCGCTGAGCCCAGGCAAGAGGGCACCAACCGGGACCAAAAGGCATTCATGCGTCAGCATTTCTGTGGCTGGGGTTTTTGTTTTTTTTGAAGGGGGGGGGGTTGGGGGTTTTGGGGGGTTAATTTAGGTGTTTCATATATTGTGTTAGCTAGCTAATTAATAGAGAGAAGTGTCCTCTCTTATGTCCGTGCTTGGTCGACGCTATGTACTATACATAGAGAAGCCCTCGACACGCTAGTTAGTAAGAAAATGAAGGGAACCATTAAGTACAGAAGTTCGTCATGCATACCGAAAGAAGTGATCGATCGACCTCTCCTTCTCCGAGAGATTGGTCAAACAACAAGTTTTCGTATTATCTATCCGACACTACTGGATACATACATATACAATATGTAAGATCTCTTACAATCCCCTAGCAATTGAAATCAACTTCCACATGGTATTCTCCAGCTTTATTGATGACGTGGTCAAGAAAGAATTCCGCCAATTCTTCGTGAACTGATTTCATGTGATCTTGTTCTAGGAGTTCATTCCGCATCTGTCACGTCTAATTTGAAGAAGGGGGTTAATTAATACATATATATGAATGAAACTCAACAGAAATGATGGTGTAATAAAATGAAATTGTGAATATTATTGCTTATGCACTTCATATTGTCTTTTAGAGTAGCCCCGCTTATTTTTCAAAGTTGCGTTGTAGATGAACTCACACACGTAGTATCCACAGAAATCATTTCCTTGTTCCTGCCACAAGCACTTTACGAGAAATAGAGGTCAATCAAACTGATAATGAAGCATTATAAATGGCATTGATGAAAGTATAGCTATAGAATCAACGGGAGATGCGCGCAACTAGCTAGCGAGTAGTACTTACTTTTGGGTATGTATATTGCAGCTCCTTCGGCAGTCCCGGAGCTTCTGCGGTGAACTGTTTCCAAACCCTGCAAGACAAAGAAAATAATTATTATTACTTGAGATATCAGGAAATGAACAAAAAGTTGCCGATATGGTGCGATAATGATCGATTGAATTTACTTGTTGAGCAATTTAGTCATGTCCACATAGGTTTCGGGATCTTTTCGTCTCGAATCTAAGACGGTTACTAGTCCCCGCTCAAGCTTAATCTCCAGAAGAACATAGTGGAAGCTGCGCACGCATGCATAACTCATCAATTACATTACTATAACGTCGCTCGAGTAATAAGGGAAACCGAATATGCACACGACAATAACACTCACTCGAAGTTGTAAGGAAAGAGTATGGTATCTTTGTTTTGATTTTTTATCAACGATTGTAGCAAGTTGGCCTCGACCTCTTCGGCGTGCTTTTTAACCTGAATTTCATCTATGATATTTGTGTTAATGAACCCAATATCATACATTTCTTGTCTTCTGCACTCGACAATCTTCAATCTACGTAATATATTGAGGATAATTAATTATAAATACATGCAATGAAAGAGCTGAGCTATATATAGAGACTTAATGACAGAAATAGTACTTACAGACAGTAGCAAAAGACCGTTAATTTATCGATGGCCTTTTGATTGAAGAACTCGAAGAACTCCTCAAATGGAACAGGCGATAGATCAGTTCCAACGAGGTCGTGCTCCTCTTTAATTCTCAGATACAAACTATTCGTCCCCCCAGACTCTCTGCATGTTTTCATGTACCAATTATGGGATCTTCGCATCATCGTTGTTAGAGATTTTTCATCTTTGACGAGAGGCTTCCCGTACTCGTATCTATGTTCGTCCACCTCCATGAAATCAGGAAGTTGATCGTTAGGCATGTAATCTACAATATTGCCATAACCCACTACAAGAAATCTGTTGATTCATGACGAATTTCCGATGACGTTCATAAAAATCGCCATAGATCATGACGGCTAAAGTAGATCCGTCATGGGATCCGTCATGAATTTGGGAGCGGCTGACTGGTCCTAAAATGCAGAGTTTTGTCTTTCATTTTTACAATGTTGAAACCGTCATGGATTTATAGTTGCAGACGTGGCGTGATAGGGTTGGCCCAGCCCATGATTTTTTTAAACTACGCTGCAGTGGCTCGGACAAACTGAGGACTTGCTCTAGTTGCAGACGTGTCATGCTGTGTTTGGGCCACTTGGTGAACAAGCTCGGTCCTGCGGTGTTGGTCTGTCCTGTGAAATTTATAACAAAAAATTAGTAGCACGGGGAGGCACTCGAACCCACGACCTCACGAGCGGGGAGAGCAGTCCTTGCACTGAGCTACAGCAGCAGATGTGTCAAGCCCTTACATCTTATTTATTAGTACTATAGAAGTTCAGCCTTAAATGGCTAGTTTTTTTAGTTGGACCTTGTGTCGCTAGTTAAAAGTGAGACTCCAGGTTCGAACACTAACCTCTAAATTGAGGTAATCACTTACCCGCGGTGCTCAACTGAAAAAAGAACTTGCCCGTGATGCTAGCTAAGCTATGGTTTATCAAGTAAAATTTTACGAATTTTGTACACTTAGTACTACTTTCTCCTACTAGATAGGAAATGCGGCTTGCCGCACCCCGGCAGCTGCTGCCGGGTATATCTATATACAACCACTAAAGCATTTCAAGTATAAAAAACCACAAACACAAAAAGTTCATATAGAGTGGTACTCCTTCATGAGAGACTTGTAAATAGATAATATAACTTCAAGGCAAAAACCTACTTCTTTACCTACTACCGTATTGCAGCCAAAGTTTGATCAAGCCAATAGAAATCTGCCATACAGCAAAAGGATTACAACGTTCCAAAGCAGCTTACTACAGTAATACAGGGGCCAATTCAGCAAAAGGATTACAACTTAATTCAGTCATTGATCATGTACTGATTGCCAATAAATGTATTACTGGCAATAATTTGATGCCAACATACATGAGTTACCAATTCTCTATTGAATTAAGTTGGAATTATTTGATGCCAGTATGCACAGCAAAGCAGACATCTAAATCACTTCACAACATCTACAATTATCCCCAAAGATTAACAATGCCTACACCATTATAACTGAATTTTCAGTTTGGACAGTTTTTGTCAAACTAACAGTGTAAACTGAATTTTTGACAACTCTGTTGTAGCAAATGTGAAGTCCCAGATTTTCAGTTTAAACTGTTTTGTCAAACTGAAAAATCCATTGTTGTAGCAACTCTGAAAACAGTCCAAGATTTTTGACAGTGTAAATAGACTTCACAGTCCCAGATTTTTGACAACTCTAAATGGCCTCTCTAAATGGCCATCAAGCAATGAAATTTGGTCAATATGACAAGTGGCATTACTTCACAGTAGTCTGAAGAAGTTTGATTTAACATAGCGCACGTGCACACACACACACTCAGGGAGGCATTAGTTCACAAGTTACATAGGTTCAGACTTGAAGCATCAAAATGTACTCCTGTAGGTTAGCAGGAAGAGCTTACATATGATCCATATGGCAAGGGTGACTTGATGCCATTATGAAGACCTCGCCGTACATCCGGTCGGCACCACACAGCCTCCCTGAAGGCACCGTACAAAGAACTTAGCAAGCATAGGCCCCTCTCCAGAAGGCAGATTGTAGTATACTGCCTGAATCTAAACATTATTATTTATCTACCGCTATTACATATACCCCCTAGATTAGATATGTATTTTTCTGCACAGAGCATTTCCTTTGATTTTAAAATTCACTGAGGCACATACGGACTAAATTTTTCCAAGTAAAAACAGAGAAGGGCCACCACAAATATCAATTGACCTGGGCAAGTGCTCACAGACCACCGTTGGAGCCAGCGTCACTCGGCGAGCCTGGCGACCCGTGAACTTGGAGCTGTTTGTCGGCCATCATAACCTAAACAGGACAGATGGATCCAAGAGCCACCCCAGATGAGTTAAGAAAGGAAAGTGAGCTTTGGGTATAATCGTGTATAGACGCGAAGCAATCCGGTAAGGCAAACCAAAACTCGTGGAAGAAATCGAAACAGAGGATGTACCCACCTTGCGAGAGGAAGAATCAATCACACCAGATCCAGTCCCTTGCAAGCCGAAGACGAGGACGACGTGGCAACCTGAGACCAAGGGCCAACCTTAACCCTAATCAAAATGTATTTCACAAAACCAAGCAGAAAATCAAGCCCAACTGATGGACAACCATTTCTCATTTTTGAGACTTCACAACAGTTGGCCACATCGTTAATTCATAAAACGGAAGAAATCTCCTTAACATTTTAGTTCATGACATAATAGAACTACCAGCAAGTTACTGACACTTGACTAATGACTGCACCTTAGAGATATATGATTCCACCATTATATTAACAAATAAAATTGAACTCCCTACATGTTATCTGGTTGAGCTAAGCCTAGAACATGGAATTGCAACTTTTGCGCACACAAATTGAGAAGAACATAAGATGATGTCTGGGTGATGGACATAAAACAAGTTTAAAAGCTAACAATGCTAAGGTACCAGATACATGAACTATGCTCTAACAAACGTTCTGAAAAACACCTAGTAAGTGTGAACGGTAAGCAAAGAACACTCCTATCAAAATAGTGTACCAAAATTTGCAATAAATCAAATGTGTTCAAGCAACCAGAGGGCGATCTTAATTGTATAAACATGGTGTCAAGACTCACCAGGGGGAACATGTGGCGTCAATCAAGGTGAAGAAAGAAACATCACCAGTTCAGTTAGCATGAGCCGTAAGCGTAGAGCACTCATCTTGGCTGTTAGAGACGACAAAATAGAGAGGTTAACTATAATAGAGGAAACAATTATGTAGCATAAGAACCTGCTTTCTTTGAGATTCCAAATCTGTTTTTTGTGGCAATACAATTCTAAGGCCGTAAATAAAAAATATTATACTATTGTCTGGTCAGTTCAAGATCTATGTTGAATAGGTTGAAGTTCTGTCCGTACTACAAATCTCCACTTTTTGGGAAGCAGCAAACTTGGAATCAACAATGAAGATTCAAACAGGAAGACAACTGCATATTTGACTTTCATAAAAGCACTTCCGTATTTTGATCATTTATATATATCAAGTATATACACCATCGACTCAATTTCAGACTTCTTTAATCTCTAACTGAAGCAAATAACAGAAGCTTAAGCTTAAGCATCTACACACACAGAAAATATATAAAAGTTTTGTTCCTGCCATTTATAGTTGAAATAGAGTTCTGCTCTAGAGAGTTTTGTATGGTGGCTCCAGTAATAAAAGAATAGGAAGAAGACAACAATATATTCTCTGTAGTTCTATAAATACAGTTCTGCTCCATTTATAAATACATAGGGTTAGGTTTTATCTACTGGAAACCCCAATAAACCTCACAAATAGTTAGACAAGATTAAACGTTCAAAAATCAGTTAACTGGAGATTCCAGTTTTCAGATTTCAGCATTTCTAGTTCTCAGATATCAAATAGTGTTAATGAACGACCTGCAATTCCACGATGATGGGTAGAGAGAGAGAGAGAGAGAGATTGACTGTAGCAGAACTGCAGCCGAGCCCCTCCTGCCAATGGAGGAGGAAGAACGACCGGGAAACACCTACAGCGGTCACAGAACGAGTGACAGGGGAGCGCCACATCGAGCACCTGCGGCTGGCGCCCCTTGGGCGCGCAAGGCGCAACTGGTGGCAACGGCGTGCACTGCCCAGCACTGCCCAGTAATACAATATTGGAGCACTGCCCGGCGGCTTCATTATGAGAAACAAAAGGAATATGATAATCCAGAAAAGCAAAATTTGTACTCAGAAGTAGCTGCCAGTTACTACCATCTCCTGATTTTGTTCTGCACACCCTAGAAAAGAAAATGAATCTGCACTACTAAGACCTACGGCTAGACAGTTAACTACCTTATCTAACAGTTCCATTACAGAATATAGCAGCAGCAGCAAGCAGAAAGCATCAAGGTTCAGGTCACGCCACTACCAAATGTGATCCTATGGAACAAAGAGTAAATTATCTGCACAACGAAGCCTGTAAATACAAATAAACGAGTATTGTAGGCTTTTATTTATCACATTTTCAGGCTGGTGGGGCAACATAATTCTAGCTCATATCAAAAGCTAACATTGTATCCATATCAAGATGGCATATGACAGAACAGAACATTATGTAATCTGTATCTTCAAGCCACTCAAACTCAAAGCATCTACTCCCTCCGTTCCTAAATATTTGTCTTTCTAGAGATTTCAACAAGTGACTACATACGGAGCAAAATGGATGAATCTACACTCTAAAATGTCTATATACATCCGTATGTAGTAGTCCATTTGAATCTCTAAAAAGACAAATATTTAGGAACGGAGGGAGTAATAACCAAGAAGCGGCAGAATGAGATACAAAAAGATCATGTAGTGTACAGAAAAGGGAGTGCAGCAACAACGGAAAGAAACGCTAAAAGGGAACATAGAGCAGAAAACCAACCCAAAATACAAGCAAGAATTTTTAAGAAGGAACATAGAGCAGCATGAGCATGAGGCATAGAAAAATGGGGTCACCTTAAGATCAAGAATCAATGGCCCTCTCAGAGTTCAAATCATAAGGAAAGAACGACTATTATTGATTAGAGTTTTTTTAATTAGGCAAAGCACTACAACACTGGATCCTAAGCTACAGTTGAGGCATACAAAACTATAAGTGTCTGTTCTTTTCATATATAAACAACCATTAGTATCTCAACCAGAACCAAAGCAAAACAAAAAACATGGTTAAGTAACCAGCAAAGGAAGAATGAGCCTTTTGGAATTTTAAAGTAGCAAGACATGAAAAGTTCTTTTTTCCCTTCAATATTACACACATTAGGGGAGGTAGCTGCAGTTTTATTGCATAGTAGGCTCAGATTTGCCTTTCCTCGATCATATAACCTACCCCCATCATCTCTTATCACCAGATCGATCTGTTTATACAGTAGAGCTGCCCTGGTTATCACTCAACAAGAATGACCATCCAAGGGCAACAACAAGTATCACGGGATCAAAAAGGATTCTAGAGACAAGAGGGAGGATCCAACTTGATACCCACTGGTGCCTCGATTGCTCAAAGGCACACTAATTCCAGCCAAGGTAATCATCATCGCCCTAACACGAACACCACTTGAGCATAAATAAGCAACACCTTTAAATACAAATAAAAAATGGTTCAGGGTTCATTGCATAGCCGCCACGGACACCATTGTCGGCGCCGCTGATATGCCGCCCTCCTCCGTGGCCGCTGCCGCCATCGCCATGGGAACCACCTGCGTGGGAGGGAGGGAGGCAGCTGCAAGAGCGAGTGAGAGAGGAGGCGGCAGCTAGGTTTTCATCGCAGGAAGCCGCGGTCATTTTATACCCCCCCCCCCCCAAGCAAAATGACCCAGATGCCCTGGTGGGGGCACGGTATTTACATTCTGTTGCCATTGGAATTTTATCCGACGGCCGAAGTTGATCCGGTAAATATCCAACGACCCACAGCGATTTGGATCGAGATCCGACAGCCTGTATCGCGAGGAGATTTCGATCCGACGGTCCAGAATCCAAACGCACGGGAGAGCTCCATTTCGGTTCAGACTCTAACAAGGGGATGCATAGCGGGCTGGAACACCCAGTGTGGGGATGTTAAGCAATGGAGAGCTAGGTCAGGTTGAAGGCGGTGGTGGAAGGCGTTGCGCGAGAAAGGAAGTGGGCACATCCAGCGCCGCTGGCAAGCACATCAGGCCACGACCTCAAACAATCCGATTGCCGTTGGCGGCCTTTTTATCCGTCTAAACTGTGCAAAACAACTAAAGAAATAAAAAACAAATTACAGTTTTCTCTGGCAGTGCTACACTAATGACACATCCGACAAAGTCCAGTTTCATGGTATGAATGAAATTGACGCATAAAGCACCTAAAGTTTTATTTATATTACCTTGCATGTAGCCGTATGTAAACTCATAGAGTCGGAACACACGGATTGATGCTTAGGGCCAGCATCACCTTGGTTGCTTCATACTCAATTATTCTCTGAAACAAAAGGTATAAGTTTTCAGTGCTTAATGAATACTTTCTAGCTTTGCAATTGATTACATTTATCTGTTCCAAGAGGAGAGTAAGAAATCATCAGATGACACCAGAAAGGATCAGTCATAAAAACAATTGAGGGGAGAATGTTGGTCTAACATCCATTAGTAAATCCTACAACGGGATAGGGGCAGAACAGATGCATATTTGCACCAACTCAGAGAGCCTGGTGATAAACCAAAAGCGCCTCATTTTCTTCTTGTGACTGATTCATCAAGCATTTTCGTCGTAGAGCAGTCTTCGTCATCGAAGCGGCTCGCACCATAGTCATCTTTGGTAGAATTAGATGGGCAGTAGGTAGGGAATTCATCATACTTAGAGCAGTCTGACTCTACATCATATGGATAGATGTCTAAGTTCTAGACCACATCAATTGCCATCATAGATAGGTGGTCAAGGTTCTCGGCTTCTTGAATAACACTACAGAAATCCCAGGTTACATCGCCTGTATCTTCATCAAAATCCCAGGTTCTCGGCTTCTACTGAATTGTCCAGATCATCCTCGGCTAAACCAAACAGAGGCGACACTTAGTTCTGAGCAGCAGCTCGATTCTGCTCAATGATCTCTGCATAGTAATACAACCCTATTCTCTACTGTCCGTAAAAGCATATAAATGTGGGTGGAGGCACCCCTAGATAAAAAGAAATTATCAGGATCATAATTACTGCATGTGCACAGTAACTTGGACATATTTTGCATAGCACACTTAGTAGGTGCATGGTAAACAAAGTCCTTCAGTTCAGTTATATACTTAAAGAATACTGATGAAAATCAGAAAACACAATATGATAGAAGGATATGCCAAATTCATCACTTCGAAAGAAAACACAATGCTGATTCCAAACTTCACCAACAGGAATACACACATTTCAGTGATGCCATGCATATCAGCATATACACATTATACATAACTTATTGGTCAACAGAACAAAGAGTATACCTTACTGAGAAATTCAGCGACAACCAGCCAAAGATTTCTTTTCAACAGTCCTTGATTTCTCATAATAATAATAAAACCATGGTGTGCATTATCAATAGCAAAGCTCTGAAAAGAAAAATGAATCAAAGACAGATTATCCAAAGCTCTGATAACCATGGCTTATGTAACCCATCCCAACAAAGTGAAAGAAAACCAAAGCCTATAGGAGTAAACAAAATAGAAAATCTGAATCATGCTGATTATAAGTTGTAATAATACTTAAGGAAGGTATTAGTTGTGAATGTAATCAGAATTGCCTTGCTATCCTCACCTATATTTATTCTCTAGCGAAGGACAAACTTTTCTGAATCAAACTATTGGTAGAGACGACAAAATGAAAGAAGTACAAAGAATGCAGAGAACAAAAAAGTATCTCTTCCATGCATGTAAGAACCTAAATTAGATAGCAAAAACAAGCATGAATTGAACTCTTCCTCAAAATAACAAATGGAGTTGATGACACATGCATCCATTCAGGATATATGTTTTCCAAATTGTTTATGATATTTTAACAGCCGGCAAAGAATACAAGTACAACACCTGTCCCTAATGGAAAGGGACTTAATAATCAGTCTCAGAATACAACTTAATTACGAACTCAGTAAGGAGGCTTTAATTTTAATTGATGAGAGAAAAAATAGAATCCTAAACTTGATTAGACCCATTGAAAGATCAGCCTACAGAGCTCACACCTAAGGATTGAGACCAAATTTTAGATGGTCTGAAACTCTGAATGTTAGTGTGCCTTATACAAGTTTCCCTCAAATTTTAGATTGCTAGCTGACAAAATTCCTTCATCCACAAACCCAGAAAAAAAGAATCACCATGTCTCAAACGGAAGCATCACTAATTCTTACAATTGCAATTGCAAAATAGAATGCAGGGGTCTGATGGTCTCCCTATTGCAGAAGAAAGCAACCTGACAATGAACCTGTGCCCCAACCTAATTGAGGATCAATCTCAATATCTCAAGAGTGAACACACAAGGTCTAAATGGATAAAATGTCATGCTTCAGATGTTAAAAGGGAGAGATGTTATCTCTTAGTGATGGTCCCCCACTGTCTTTACATTCCAAATAGGGAATTACCAAGGCGTGAGGAGAGAAAAATAAACATGCCAAGAGCAAAAAATAATAGTACAGTATATCTTTGAGTAGATCGAGTTGGGGCTACTGTTTGCAATTTTACTGGTCAGTAAGAAAGGGAACGGGGGAATTATATCTTGTCAATCTTGAACTGGACTCACTGTGACTGTCCTCCTCTAAGCAAGGAAATGCACATGCGAGGAAGCAAACAAAGGAGGGAGAAAAAAGGGAAGGAGGAGGCTAGCAGCTTGCGTACGTGGTGGAGGATGGGCCGAGGAGCTGGTTCTCCTTGAGCGGCTGGAAGGAACCCCACGGAGCAGTTGCCGGCGCTATGGTTGGGGCAGTCGTTAACGAACTTGGTGATGAGGAAGATGGCGACGCAGGCGACAGAGGCGGCCAGCGCCGGGAGTTGGGGCGCGCCCTGAGTCGTGTCGGGTTCGGGTGCACGGGCGGGCGATGCGGGCGCTCGACGCGGCCTTCGACGGCGCCAGTGCCGGGGCCAGGGCCAGGGCCGGCGCGAGGGGGATGAGGCGAGCAGCACCTGAGGAGCGACGGCGGGGCAAGAAGAGAGGCGGCGACGGCGGCCGGATCCAGAGACGCGGAGGAGATGCCCGGGGACGTGTCAGCCGCGGGCGCCGGCGCAGGCGCGTGGCCGCCGTGGCTCACCTCACCAGAAACGTGGGCTCTGGCGGTCGTGCTGCGGATTGGGGGGAGGCACCGGCAGAAATTGGCTGCTCCTCCTCGCCGGGATCCACCGGCAAAGGTGATGGGGTGAGGAAGGGGAAGGGGGAGCTCAAGGAGATGGAGCGGTCGTGGCACGAGGGGGAGGAGGGCCGCCGTCGTGCTCCTCGTCCTCCCCCCGCGTCTGCTCATCGCGGTTCGAGGAGGTGGGCGGCGGCGGCGGCGATGTGGGTGGGAGGAGAGGAGGCGCGCGGGAGGAAGGGAGAGAGGAGGCGGCGGCTAGGTCTCCACCACAGGAGCGCCCCCCTTTTATACGCCCCGCACGCGAAATGACCGGAATGCCCTGGTGGGGGCATGGATATTACATTTTGTTGCCATTGAAATTTTATCCGATGGCCGAGGTTGATCGGGTAAATATCCAACAACCCACAGCGATTTGGATCGAGATCCGACGGCCTGTATCGCGAGGAGATTTCGATCCGACGGTCTAGAATCCAAACGCACGGGAGAGCTCCATTTTGGTCTGGACTCTAACAAGGGGATACATACCAAATCTGTCTATTGCTCACCTCACATATATTTGGGCAGCCCTGTACGCGAATCGGGTGGTTTTCTACTGGATTTCTTTTTTATTCTGTGCAAGTTCATGTCTAATTTCCTCTTTTTATTTTTAAATTGTGTTCCCTATATATAAAAGTTTCAAAAAAATTTATTGTACAATTATTGTGTATTCTAAATCTCTATTCTATTTTTGTTATTTTGTACCTTGAAGAGGTAAACATGAACTAATTTTCTTACACACTAATCTTTTAATGCACATTGAACATTTTCTGAAAACACGTTGACCAATTTCTAAAAACACATTGATAATTGTGTAATAGTAATAAATTTTAGAAATGTACTAAAAATGTTAAAGATGTTTGTAAATATCTAAGAAGAATTTTACACAATAATATTTGAATGCACGTTGAACATTTTCTAAAAATATGTTGAACATTTTTTTAAATACACTTTGCCAAAAAACTAATGCTTGACGAACATTTTGTAAACACGTTGGCAATCTTTTAATTTTGTAAAATGCAAACGTGATGCGGAGCATCCCTCCATCATCCCCGTGGAGTCTACTACAACTCATCAAGCACGTCGAGAGGGACAAATGACAAGAGCTCGTGCACGTGCCATCGAAACCGAGGTTAACTCTTTCCTCTTTGATCTTCATTGGAATTGACATGAGAATTGGGTTCAACCTCAAAGAGAAACATTGTGCATTCGTAGGTACCAACGGGATGACCGTAGGAAGCTAGCAGGGAGTCACAAGCAACCAAGAAGGGAGAAGGAAGAGCTCCAAGACACGAAGCACCAGAGGCTCTCTGGACACCCCAGGTGCCCGCACCATCCACCCTTGGGTGACCAGACCCCCCCCCCCCCCGGTGCCCCCAGACTTGTTCTTGAGTGTTTCTCTTGTGATTTCCCCTCTTGTTCTTCGTGTTCTTCGCGTTTTTTGTGGATCACCCTCCAATTCGTGAAAGATCTCCACTTAGGGTCTCCACCCTACATCAAAATGAAGTCTTGAAAATATAAAACTTGGCATGGTGCCCTCGTATGATACCTAGAGGCTCTAGTAAAAAATTGAGAAAGTTTCGATAGTGGTGGTATCCGCTACTTAGAAATTGGCCACTCCGAGGAAGAATCTATGTTACAAGAAGGAAGAGGTCAGTTGTGAAGGTAAAGCGACCATTGCATCATATGTTGACCTTAAAATGTTTCGTACACTTAGTATACACCGTTATATGATCGATGCCAAAAATTGAGATTTTTCGGGGTTCGTTTGCCATATTTAAGTCATTTCATGCATTTTTCGTGGCATTTAATGAATACAATTCAATTTTGAATTGCAAGTGCATGAAAAAGTTGGCCAATTTGGTTTGAAAACCCTACTTGTTTTATTGAGTCTATATTTGCGTCTTATCCAAGAAACTAAACGGAGTTACACACATGAGGGTGACAGACTCGACCTTGAACATGGAGTTTATTGATTTTTTTTAATTCTACAAAATGCAGACGAATTTTGAAAAAAAATTGGAACTTGGCATGGTGCCCTCACATGAATACTGTTGAATGCTCCCGCATAAAAAAAAGAATACTGTTGACTGCATGCACGGAAGCATTTTTTATTATTCTCAAAAGAATTAGTACGCTGTTGAAAAAATTGTACGCATGGCAATACTACCTGTAGAAAATATGCAAACAGCCTATAGAAAATTTAGATAGATTTAATTTATTTATTCTTCATAGGATGTTAAGTTATTTAAAGTTTACGGTAATTTATTTATTTAGATAGATTTAATTTATTTATTTATTCTTCATAGGACAAATTTTGAGTTATTTATTTATTTATTCATCAAACTAACTTTATCTGTATTTTCAAGTTTGAATTTGAAAAAGCTAAAAGATTTCACAAACACGTCAATAACATTTCTTTTAGAATAAAAGTCTATTTTTTAAAGAATTCTTCATATAGAAATGTGTTGTGCTACCATGATTTGATACGAATTGTAAAAAACTGTCCACAAGTTCCCAACATGATAATTTTATTATAGCATATAATATCTTACTTTTATTTTACATGATTTACTAGTATTGTGATGACACATAATAATCTAACGTGCAAAAGCACGGACAAATTAGTAGTAAAAAAAGAAAAGGGATTCAAAACCTGAGGTTGCCTAGACTTGACCCAGACATAGAGTTTGGTTATTTTGTTTTTAATTCTGAAAATGCAAACGAAGTCTAGAAAACATGAAACTTGGCCTCGTGCCCTCATATGACACCTAAAGGTTGTGGTAAAGATTTGAGAAGGTTTTGCAAAAGCTATGACGTACGCTGCTTAAAAATTGGGTCATCTCCAAAGAAGAATCTATGTTTCGAGAGGGAATGAGCCATGTGTGAAGGCGAAAAGACATATGCTTCATCACTAGCCTTGAATTAATTATTTTCAGAGAACTTAGTACATTTAGTACCTTCCACTCTCACATAACAACACACAAGCAGTATGTTAAACCACTTTGAAAAATATTGAAACTTTTAAAAATAAAATATATGTAGTATGTAGATGTAGAAGGTGTGCTGGGGTCATATGTTATTTTTTTTGCAAATTGTTTTAGAACGGTGCCTTACTTAGTTATTTGCGAAATGGATAAACGAAGTTCAAAATATGGACTGCCTTGCTCACAGCTGGGCCTAGAGTCAACAAGAGCCCATTAGGTTCCTAGCTGAGTATGCATGTATCCTGCATGAAGAAAATCGTGGCATCTGATTGGTTCACTCTACCCTCACGCGGATCGCCAGTCACAGCCGTCAGATCCTCTCCAATCCAACGGTGGTAGACTGGTTCGCATCTCCTGTGTTTCTTCTCCACCCACGAGACATATCTGTCGATCCTTCCAGATCCTATCCTCGCAGCGCCTTCCTTCCTCCTTCCCCTAATCCACATCTTCCTTCTCTCAGCATCTCCATTCCACTATCCTCTCACCAAAGGCAAGCACAACCCCCACGAGTCTACGACGCCCATGCCGCCATCTAATCCTTTGCGTGTACCGCGCTGGGCCGTCGAGGGGTCTGCATCGACCGGTCGACGGGGAGCAGCGCTGTGGCGGACGCACGACCGAACGGTGCGACGACCTCCACTTCCCGAGCGTTGGCGGCGGGGCCTATGGCGCCAGCGGGATGGCTTCCCGTTCAGCCGCGACCGGTGCCCGTGTCGCTGCAAGTCGCTTGCCGCCTCAACGACTGCCTCGTCCACATAAGCAGCGACGCCCCCAAAGGCCGACCTGGCGCTGGTACCGTTGGTGTGGCTTGTGCCCGAGTCGCTGCAGGCCGCGAACGGGAACGGCGACGGGCTCGCAGACTTGGATGGGTCTGGCGCGGCAGAATACCGACGGGCGTGCTCGAGGTCGCCCGACAATGGGTACTGGGGCGCCGACGGGCTCATGACCGCCCCTCCACGGCCACGCGTCCAAAGTGCAGGGCGGAGCGGACGCGAGCGCGATGGGCACCGAGGCGGCGTCGTGCACGTGATCCCCTCCCATGCGTGCTTGAGGAGCCAGAATCTAGAGGCACCATATGCGGCCAGATCCCCTCCTAGGCGTTCTTCCGTGGTGGAAAAATTATGGTTTTTTTATTTATTTTTAGCCAATGGAAGACGATGGTGGATCTGGTGGATCCTAGCCTAATAAGTTCAGCGTCATGATGTTGTACTCTGCTTTCAAAAAAAAAATCAACGAGCATGACTTGGCTGTAACTTGCATTTATGTAATTTTTTAGTGGGTTTCATTTTCCTTTTCATTATTGGTTGTAATTTATGTTTGTGTGATTTTTTAATTTAATGGTGTGAGCAAAAATCTTTTAAAAAAGTACGTGCTTGAAATGTTAACAGACACAAAATAATAGGTATTGGTATAGACTATAATTGGTGGGCTAAAGTTGCATCTAATGGAAATGAGTGGGCCAAAATTCTAATTGGGCCACAACTTCATCGGGCTGAGATTTTAACTGGGCTGATGGTCACATGGGCCGAAGCCGAAAATAATGGACCGAAATTGTCTATGGGCTGATTACTAGATGGGCCGCCATGTTGGATTCATGTTGGCTGCCATGTCGGATGATGACATGGCATGCGCGTTAACGTCGTTGTTAGCACGTCAGTTAAGTGCCATACATGACGGTCAAGAGCCGTCATGGATCCATGACAATATTGGTAGCTCCATCATGGAGCGCATGATGATCAAATTATGACGCGATATATATGACGGATTTCGAATCCGTCACACATGGCCATCCATGATGGTTTTGTGCCCAGCAATGATGGTTTGGTTTCGTCATGTATTAACTGATTTCTTGTAGTGATCGGCCACCATCCCCGGAACATTAGCGACGATGTCGCCTCTAGACACATTGAGCGGGTGGCACGATTGATTTGCTTGTTCGCCGAGCTTTGCAATTTTTTTCGTAGCTGCTCGTTCTTTTGATGTCTGACAATACTTATATTTTCTTTTTCTCGGTCTGGTAGACATGTCCTTCACATAGATAACATGTGTCACATCATTGGCTAGGACGAACGGTTCGTCAATGTACCCAAGATTTTTCAGATCCACTGTTGTCATTCCGTACTATGGGTCTACCTGTACCCCGCCTCCTGACAGATTGACCCATTTGCACTTAAACAAAGGGACCTTAAAATCATGTCCGTAGTCAAGTTCCCATATGTCCACTATGTAACCATAATATGTGTCCTTTCCCCTCTCAGTTGTTGCATCAAAGCGGACACCGCTATTTTGGTTGGTGCTCTTTTGATCTTGGTCAATCGTGTAAAATGTATTCCCATTTATCTCGTATCCTTTGTAAATCAATACAGTCAAAGATGGTCCCCTAGACAACAAGTACAACTCATCACAAACAGTGTTGTCACCTCTGAGACGTGTTTCCAACCAACTGCTGAAAGTCCTGATGTGTTCACATGTAATCCAGTCGTCGCACTAGTCTGGGTGTTTGGAGCGCAGACTGTTCTTGTGTTCATCGACATATGGGGTCACCAAGGTAGAGTTCTGTAGAACTGTGTAGTGTGCTTGAGACCAAGAATATCCGTCCCTGCATATTATTGAGTCCCTTCCAAGCGTGCCTTTTCCAGTCAGTCTCCCCTCATACCGTGATTTAGGGAGACCTGTCTTCTTAAGGCCAGGAATGAAGTCAACACAAAATCCGATGACATCCTCTGTTTGATGGCCCATGGAGATGCTTCCTTCTGGCCTAGCGCGGTTACGGACATATTTCTTTAGGACTCCCATAAACCTCTCAAAGGGGAACATATTGTGTAGAAATACGGGCCCCAGGATGACAATCTCGTCGACTAGATGAACTAGGACGTGCGTCATGATATTAAGAAGGATGGTGGGAACACCAACTCGAAACTGACAAGACATTGCGCCACATCACTCCTTAGCCTTGGTACAATTTCTGGATCGATCACCTTCTGAGAGATTGCATTGAGGAATGCACATAGCTTCACAATGGCCAATCAGACGTTTTCTGGTAGAAGCCCCCTCAATGCAACCGGAAGCAGTTGCGTCATAATCACGTGGCAGTCATGAGACTTAGGTTCTGGAACTTTTTCTCTGCCATATTTATTATTCCCTTTATATTCGACGAGAAGCCAGTCGGGACCTTCATACTGAGCAGGCATTCAAAGAAGATTTCTTTCTCTTCTTTCGTAAGAGCATAGCTGGCAGGACCTTCATACTGCTTTGTAGGCATGCCGTCTTTTTCGTGCAAACGTTGTAGGTCCTCCCGTGCCTCAAGTGTATCTTTTGTATTTCCATACACGCCCAAGAAGCCTAGAAGGTTCACGCAAAGGTTCTTCGTCACGTGCATAACGTCGATTAAAGAGCGGATCTCTAGGTCTTTCCAGTAGGGTAGGTCACAAAATATAGATTTCTTCTTCCACATGGGTGCGTGTCCCTCAGCGTCATTCGGAACAGCTAGTGCGCCGGGACCCTTTCCAAAGATTACATGTAAATCATTGACCATAGCAAGTACGTGATCACCGGTATGCATGGCGGGATTCTTCCGGTGATCTGCCTCGCCTTTGAAATGATTGACTTTCTTTCGACATTGATGGTTGGTCGGAAGAAATTAACGATGGCCCAGGTACAAATTCTTCCTGCAGCTTCCCAGGTATATACTATCGGTGTCAAGTAAACAGTGCGTGCATGCGTGGTATCCCTTGTTTGTCTGTCCTAAAAGGTTACTGAGAGCGGGTTAATCATTAATGGTCACAAACAGCAACGCCTTTAGGTCAAATTCCTCTTGTTTGTGCTCATCCCATGTATGTACACCATTTCCATTCCACAGCTGTAAAAGTTCTTCAACTAATGGCCTTAGGTACACATCAATGTCGTTGCCGGGTTGCTTAGGGCCTTGGATGAGAACTGGCATCATAATGAACTTCCGCTTCATGCACATCCAAGGAGGAAGGTTATACATACATAGAGTCACGGGCCAGGTGCTGTGATTGCTGCTCTGCTCCCCGAAAGGATTAATGCCATCCGTGCTTAAAGCAAACCATACGTTCCTTGGGTCACTTGCAAACTCATCCCAGTATTTTCTCTCGATTTTTCTCCACTGCGACCCGTCAGCGGGTGCTCTCAACTTCCCTTCTTTCTTACGGTCCTCATTGTGCCATCGCATCAACTTGGTATGCTCTCTGTTTCTAAACAGACGTTTCAACCGTGGTATTATAGGAGCATACCACATCACCTTCGCAGGAACCCTCTTCCTGGGGGGCTCGCCGTCAACATCATCAGGGTCATCTCGTCTGATCTTATACCGTAATGCACCGCACACCGGGCATGCATTCAGATCCTTATATGCACCGTGGTAGAGGATGCAGTCATTAGGGCATGCATGTATCTTCTGCACCTCCAATCCTAGAGGGCATACGACCTTCTTTGCTGCGTATGTACTGTCGGCCAATTCGTTATCCTTTGGGAGCTTCTTCTTCAATATTGTCAGTCACATCATTCTCTGCCTTCCACTGCAGCAATTCCAGTACGGTATCGAGCATTGTGTTGCCATCTTCGCAATTGGGGTACAACCCTTTTTTGTGATCCTCTAACATGCGATCAAACTTCAGCTTCTCCTTTTGACTTTCGCATTGCGTCCTTACATCGACAATGACCCGACGGAGATCATCATCATCGGGCACATCGTCTGGTTCCTCTTGATCTTCAGCAGCTTCGCCCGTTGCATCATCATCATGCACATCGTCTGGTTCCTCTTGATCTTCAGTAGCATCACCGTATTCAGGGGGCACATAGTTGTCATCGTACTCTTCTTCTTCGCGTCTTCCATCATAACCCCTATTTCTCCGTGCCTCATCCAAACATTATAGTGTGGCATGAAACCCTTGTAAAGCAGGTGGGTGTGAAGGATTTTCTAGTCAGAGTAAGACTTCATATTCCCACATATAGGGCATGGACAACACATAAAACCATTCTGCTTGTTTGCCTCAGCCACTTCGAGAAAATCATGCACACCCTTAATGTACTCGGAGGTGTGTCTTTCACCGTACATCCATTGCCGGTTCATCCGCGTGCATTATATATAATTAAGTGTGTCAAAAATCATTACAGAACATCATGAATAGATAATTAAGTGACCAAATTAATAGAAGTTCATCATCACATTAAAACCAAAGTACATACATAGTTCTCATCTAACAACATAAAGCTCTGCAGAGCATATAAATTAATTAAACCATACATTGAAACTATGTAAAACATTTCAATGCGAAAACAAATGCGATCATAATCGCAACCAAGGTAACAACTGATCCAACGGCATAATGATACCAAGCCTCGGTATGAATGGCATATTTTCTAATCTTTCTAATCTTCAAGCGCATTGCATCCATCTTGATCTTGTGATCATCGACGACATCCGCAACATGCAACTCCAATATCATCTTCTCCTCAATTTGTCTTATTTTTTCCTTCAAGAAATTGTTTTCTTCTTCAACTAAATTTAACCTCTCGACAATAGGGTCGGTTGGAATTTCCGGTTCAACAACCTCCTAGATAAATAAAATCTATGTCACGTTGGTCGGCATAATTTTCATAAACAATAAATGAACCAGTAGTTATGAAAAGATAATATATACCACATCCGAATCATAGACATGACGAGGGCCGACGGGGTCGGATACCAAAACCATCGCACTATATAAGATGCAATAATAAAAGTAAGAAAATAATACAAGTATCTATCTAAACATACAAGTAAGAATATTTTTCCTTTCAGAAAGAAGATAAGACCAACAGTCTCACCACGGTGGTGCCGGCGATGAGATCGGCGCGGGCGATCGACGGCGGTGAAGACGGAGACGGGACGTGACAGACCGCTAAACCTAGACAAATATTGAGGAAAATGGAGTTTGAAGGTCGAGCTTGGAGAGGAGAAAGTTAAGTAGTGTGGCTCGGGCATTCCATCGAACACCTCGTGTGCATAGGAGGTGAGCTAGAGCACCACAAAGCTCTCCAACGGTCAGGCAGAAAAACAGAGCAGTGAAGTGCTCTGCTCGTGGGCGAGGGGTATATATAGGCAATTCATTGGTCCCGGTTCGTGGCATGAACCGGGACTAAAGGGCAGCGTTTAGTCCCGGTTCAAGCCACCAACCGGGACCAATGGTGGTGGGCCAGGAGCGAGGCCCATTGGTCCCGGTTCGTCCCACCAACCGGGACCAAAAGGTCCATACGAACCGGGACCAATGGCCCACGTGGCCCGACCGGCCCCCGGGGCTCACGACCCGGGTCCAATGCCCCCATGGGTCCCGGTTCTGGACTGAACCGGGACTAATGGGCTGACCCGGCCTGGACCATTGCCCCCTTTTATACTAGTGATGGCAGCCAGATAGGTTGTACCCTCATCTTACTTGTGTGCAACTTTTATGGCTTTGTTATTCATCTAAGCATGGAAAATAGATCATCACATTTCACTGTATATTCATGTTGATCTCTTACGGGTCTTGTTCAGGAGTTAACATTGTTCCATAGTTCAGCTAACATACTTGTTCTTTAGGTAACGATGTTCCATAGTTATCATCCATCAGCCAATGCTATACCACAGGCTCGTGATTATAGTATTATACCACTTCTAGTATTACCTATGTTGTTCTTTAATACTTTTGTGTGCCATCTAGTTAATCTCGAGTACAAACAATACATATTCTGTAGCTTTCATCTGTGTTCTCCCTTTAGTTTATGAGACCTGTTGCTGCTAGTTAACCCCAGTCCTACTGTTTATATCATCTCCTACAGGCACTCATTACATAAATCTAACTACTAGTTGTCTTTCATGCATGTCAGATATAATTTCACACACTGATATATCCAGAAGAACCTCATGAAGCAATGTAAAGGCCAATAAACTTGATGTCAATGATACCCAATATGATGGAACATGTAAAGGCAGTTCTTCAGAAGACTTGCAGAAAGATGATGAATCCTCTTCACCCCACAAGGTCCTTGCTCTAACTTGGCCTGTGATATGGGTACAACATGCATATAATGTCCTGGAGTGTATCTACTCTGTTGCAATGCCATGTGCTTAGCATGCTGATCATGCATGTAAATATGTCATGCCTTCCTGTTTTTCAGTACCTATTCCATTCATGATAAAACGTTTTCAAATTCAAGTACTGTCATTCTACTCTATTGCAATGCCATCTGCTTAATTTGGACATCATGCTTCTGAATATCTTATGCATTGTTATTCATCAGTATGTACTTCATCTGTCTACCATACCATGTTTCTTTACATTGAAGTGTTGTTCTAGTGCTCTGTTGCAAGGCCATCTTATTTTCCCAATCATACACGTGTATGTTGCCTTAGTTATTTTTGTATGTATTCCGCTAGCATACAATTTTTCATTCAACTAGTGTTTTTTTGTTGTGTTGTCCTGTCGTATCCCTAGCTCTTACACCATACTCCCTGCGTCCGGATTACGTGTTGCCGAAATGGATAAAAAGGATGTATCTAGAACTGAAATATGCCTAGACCCATCCATTTTTTTCTGGAAGGAGGGAATACATGTCAATATGTCATGCCTTTCTATTCTTCAGTACCTATTCCATCTCTCTGCTGTCGCATGTTTTATAATTAAAGCACCATTGTTTTATACAAGGCATGCAAGGGGAAGACGACTATGTTAGAATCTGAAGGGTTACAAACAAGGCTTTTGCAAAAGATCCAAATGCCAGGAGATAATAAACCAACTCCAGTTTTTATAGATACTGCTCCAGCACAGAGAAACTGAACTCCGACTGATAATAAGCAGATTCCAGTGGCCAAAGAACTAGTCCGCTCTAGTCCAGCAAAAATATGTCAACTCCATTCTAAGAAGCGTGTGCGTATCCTTGCATCATGAAATTTTATAGCATGCTGATCATATTTTCTACATGTTTCTTACCCATATCTCTTTTAGAAAATAAGCTTAACAGATAGAAGAATTTCTGCAATGGTATCGTTTATGAGGAAAGATTCTTGCAGTAATTCTCTGTGCTCCAATGTAGATGTAAGTACCTGTTGTATATCACTATATTTTTACATCAGCATGTATTTTGTTAAACGACGTGAATCCAACCTTTATCTGATCTAAATTTAGTTGTAGCAAAATGTATGATTAAAGGCCACAATGTTGATTTTTGTAAGGAAAACTGCCTGGTAGTTTTGCATCCTGAGCTGCATGAGTGTACTATCTCATATCAGTGGGTTTGAATACTTTGGTTCTGCAGTGGGTTTTTCAGTGTTTTTTTACTGTGTTTTCCTATCGTATCCCTAGCTCTTACATCATACTCCCTCCTTCCGGATTACATGTCGCAGAAATGGATAAAACTGGATGTATCTAGAACTGAAATACGCCTAGACCCATCCATTTATTTCCGGATGGAGGGAATACATGCCAATATGTTATGCCTTTCTATTCTTCAGTACCTATTCCATCTTTGGTGTAGCATGTTTTATAACTGAATCACCATTCTTCTATATAAGGCATGCAAGGGGAAGACGACTATGTTAGAATCTGAAGGGTTACAAACCAGGTCTTTGCAAAAGATCCAAACGCCAGGAGATAATAAACCAACTCCATTTTTCATAGATACTGATCCAGCACAGAGAAACCTAACTCCCATTGATAATAAGCGGATTCAAGTGGCCAAAGAACTAGTCCGCTCCAGTCCAGCAAAAGAATGTCAACTCCATTCTAAGAAGCGTGTGTGTATCCTCGCATCATGAAATTTTATAGCATTCTGATCATATTTTCTACATGTTTCTTACCTATCTCTTGTTTAGAAAATAAGGTTAAACGATAGAAGACTTCCTCCATTGTGATCCTATTCGAGGAAAATAACTTGCGGGAATTCTCGATGCTCCAATGCTGATGTAAGTACCTGTTGTATATCACTATATTTTTACATCAGCATGTATTTTGTTAATCGGCGTGAATCTAACCTTTATCTGATCTAAAATTAGTTGTAGCAAAATGTTAAAGGCGCCAATATTGATTTTTGTAAGGAAAACTGCCTGGTAGTTTTGCATACTGAGCTGCATGAATGTACTATCTCATATCACGCACATTACTGAATTGTAGTGCTTCTCTGGTTGCCCATTCATTCATTGTGTCAATGTTGCTTTTGTATTACCTTACCTGGCTGATGATGGCTGTGCCATATTGTGTTAATTTGGTGTAGGCTAGTTGCCCAAACATTCGTTGTGTCAATGTTTCTTTCCTATTATCTGACTTGGCCAATGATAGCAATGCTAGTGTGTTAATTTTGTGCAGGCTGCTGAAGATAAGAAGACAAACTCTGAAAATAGCAAGGCAACCCCATTGGTTCTTTCCAGTAAATCTAAGCCAGGTAATATGGCAATAACTCATGATTAATCTGTTTGGTTCCCGTCCTAATTTATGTTGTGATGCAGTGGTCGAGACACTCTCCACTATCAATAATACAAGCCTGCCAAAATCGCCATCTGAATCTGTTTAGTATCCTCTGTCTCGAATGCAATGGAATAAATGTATGTTTGTGAACCAATTAATGGCTGAAGCAATGATGGAAATGGTGGATGAATCAGAGGTGCAATACAACAACTTATCAATGTTTTTAGAGACAGTGTAGCAAAGCATCAAGAACTTGCCCACATGCTTATGGGCGTCATCTGTGCTGAGGTTGCAGATTGTGACGTTGTAGATGGTTAGGTTCTGATCATTTATTAACACTGGCATCAATCTTTGATTGCCCAGTGGATGTAATTTCCTGTAATATATGCTGGATGTGCAACGTTATTCCCTGTATGCCGTACCTTTGCTTGATCGGTTTTGGTCCTGTGCATAATTGCTCGTCGTAATGGGCTCAAATTATCTAATTTGGCCTAAAGACATGTACGAACTTTAGTGGGCCCATTAAGTTAATGGGCCGTTACTAAGCCGAAAGTTAATGGTCGGCCCTCTTACCTCCCGGTTCGTTAACAGACCGACATCGAACACTACAAAAAAAAGACACATCCGTGACATTTTGGGCCAAATGAAATTTTTTTCTGTCATACATATGACACTTCTATGACGATAATTGTGACATAACCCGGTATCATCATAGATGTTGTGGGCTCCTACTTCTATGACAAAAAATCATGACAGAAAATGGGCTGGATGAATAGTGAG